>NC_142932.1:89160057-89355057 GCF_046866305.1 Octopus bimaculoides | reverse complement strand
AATTCCCAACAGTTGGTCAACTTAACTTTACAAGTCAATCTGCTCAGACACTGAACAGTATATGCAGAACCATTTTGTCACTGTGTACATCTTGTACAGGCTCAGCTGATGGCACTTCCATGCTTGTAGAGTTAGTTTATCTGAAACTGGTAATGCTTCTCAGCAGTACTACCAGGCCAAAGATTTCTGAAAATTATCCATAGTGCTCAGACTGAAAGTCCTCTGGAACTGAGCAACAGGTTCATTCTAGTTGACACCCAGAATATTCCAGCATACCATCACTCTTCTCCACCACTAACTCTCTGTATATTGTTGATTTCTAACCTTGCTATATAGGAATGAATTCTGGAAGAGGACTGTAGTTAACTACATCAATTGCAAAACATGACTGGTACTTTCACTGAACCAGGAAAGGTTGACAGGCAAAGTTGACTTTGGTAACATTTGAACTCTGAATGTAGAAGAACAAAATTAAATATAAAGGTAATCTACTATTATTCCCATTTCATTCCTTATTAGTAATGGCTTCTTATTTAGGCACAAGGCCAGCAATTTTGACAGGAGAGAGTTAGTCAATACTTTTCACAACTAGATTGGTACTTCATTTTACTGACCTCAGAAGAGTAAAAAAGCAAAGTTGATCTCAGCAGGATTTGAACTCAGAATATAAGGAACTGCAAGTAATACCACAAGCAATTTTTTTATGCTCTAAAGACTCTGCTAGCTCATCACTTTATTCCTTATAATTAATGTTATAATTTGTAACAATAGTTAATACAAACCCATACATTTTCAAAATGAAATATATTAATTTAAATGACCTGGTTCATACCTAGTATTTACCAAATCTAAAAGACAGAAACAAACTTAGTAGTACATGAACTCAAAATGTAGAGACATTATTAAACACAACAAAGCATTTTGTCAGACACTGTCAATTCTGCCAATTGCTATTTTCCATCATAATTCAAAACCACAAATTTTGGAGAGACAACAATCAATTAAATGGACCCCAGTACTTGACTGGTAATTATTTTATCTACCCCAGAAGAATGAATGGTAAAGTTAACCAAGGCAGGAGTTGAGCACAAGGATAAAAAATATACAATGAAAATTCTTTATCATCAATTAAGTAGTACACTTTTTTGCAATTTCTATTTCCTACTGATATATCAAGATGCACTTCTAAAGAGTACATATATGAACATTTTATATCTACAAACAGGAGCAGGCACGGTTGTGTGATTAACATGTTCACTTATCAACTTCATAGATCCAGATACAATACCACTGTGCAATCTTGGGCCAAGTGTCTTCTTTTACCATAGTCTCAAGTTGGTCAATGCCTTGTGAATGAGATCTAGTAGGTATAAACTCTGTGTGTGTGTGTGTGTGTGTGTGTGTGTGTGTGTGTGTGTGTGTGTGTGTGTGTGCGTGTGTGCGTAATGCAATAAAACAGATTTGATGAAATCTAAAATAGTAAACCAGGAGGTATTTGATACTGAAACAAGGCTTCCCTCCCCTCTCTCTCTCTTTCTTGTGCGACCACACACACACACACACACACACACACACATAAATGTGTGTGTATAACAGTATAGATGCCTGGTAGTATTGAAGTTGTAAAAGGGAAGTAGCTTCTTCCTCTTAAAGAGAATTAACTATGGTGAATGTAGCCATTTAATAATTAAAGATAAAAATGAGTATTAGCATTGACATAATTTAAAGTGGTGCTCAAGCATAGTTGCAGTCCAGCGATTGAAACCAGCAAATGAACAAGAGAATACACAGAAATGTAGGGGTTGTACTGAAATATTTAGTTAGCTACAGCTGTGGTCATAGTTCCACTGAAGTAGAACAAACCAAAGCGGCAGCAGTAACAGTCTCTTCAAGTTTAATGCATAATTTGCATGTGTTCAAATGAATCAGCCAACTAAGTCTTTATGGTTTTGCTGAAATCAATATTTGCCATTTATAAAACATAATGGATTCACTAATGGTTATTTTATGGAAGATTTAACACTGATTTCTTAAACTAGCACAAAGGAACAAAACAGACTGTGTTATTTATACAGTGTACTGAAAATACCCAGAAAAATAGAAGGCAAAGTCAACTGTTGAAGGATTTGAACCCAAAACATAAAAGAGGGTAATTGAATACTAAATATCATTTAAACCAACTGATTCTAAAATTTATACACTATATATGTATATAATTTATACACTCATTCTTCTTACAAGATAAGTCAGTATCTGTAGGTTATAACTAGTCATTTGGCCCCTATTTTTGTGCCATAGAATTGCTGAGTCAGAACTGGCCTCAACTACACAATAACAGCAGCAAAGAGGGTGTCTATATGGTTGCACGATCTGCTAGAGAGAACCAAATCTCCTTTGAATTACATCCTGCATTAAAGAGTGTTGTCCAAGATACACTGTTTGAAAAAAATGGCTATGTCTGCAATCTCTTTGATCAAAGGTCTGCATGATCAAATGCAACTTGGAGCTACACAGTAACAAAGTCTCATTTCAGATGTTCTATATTTTTATAAGATCAAGTGTTTTAAGCAGAATTCAATCCTTTTGTTTATTTTCTAATTTCATATTTATTTTGTTTTATTTCTATTGTTTCAATTTAATTTCAAATCAATGTGATGTTTTAATACATCAAAACTAGGACAGAGGAAATCAAATCTATTGAAACTGTAATTTAAACACATATCAACATTCAATACCTATATAAAAAGATACCTCTTTATCAAGTTTTCTTTCATTCTGAATTACAATTTTTCAATTTTTCTGCCATCTTAGTTTTATTAATTTGAAACAAACAAATAAACAAACAAACAAACAAAAATTTAATCAAGTTAATTCAAACCAACCAAGTTCATAATCAAACTAAATGTAAAAGGATGGATATTCACATATAAAAAATAGAGAATAGATTATTTTTTTTCTCTCGCAAAACTTCCTTTTATTATAAAGCAATTTTAAAGTTTGAGGTATTAAGGGTAAAAATGTACCCAATAACAACTTAAATTATTTATATCCTGAAACATATATAGATAACTTGTAAGTCAGTTACACTCATATAAAACACTAAGTTGGTAAGTGAAAAATTAGGACACATATTGATGTTGAGTTAAACAGATAAAAAAATGAATAATTTTAGATGAATTATATATACACACTTTCCTTCCATTCATGTCAATATGGACAAATGGAAATGAAATAGTAAGGATGTTGAAAAGGGTAAAGTGGAGGAGAGGGGGATGTAATGGAGGAAAATCTGAGTTTGTTTGCTTGTTCGTCCAGAGAGAAAATGGGAAGTGGAGCTGGGTTTCTGGGGCATGGTTTTAAACAATTATATTCCCCCCTTTTTTTTTTATCACAAAAGTGTTATTTCACACATTAACAATTTCTAAGACATTCCAGTTTTGGAATCTAAACTTGAAAGAGTATAAATAAGTAAAGAACGGCCGTGTGAGGGGGAGGGGGAGAGGGAGGGGGAGAGAGAGAGAGAGAGAGAGAGAGAGAGAGAGAGAGAGAGAGAGAGAGAGAGTATTAATGGTGAATTTGAACCCAAAATCAATGAGCTAGTTTTCAAATATCAAATTAACTCATTCATTCAACTTCTACTAGCAGTAATGGTGGTGACATGGTGTGAGTGTTAGCATGAATGACAACAGTCACGAGAATTCATCATGGAGAGTCATATGAATGAGCTATGGATGACATTGCATCACACACACAACATATTTTCTCATATTTCATATATTCTATGTCCTTTGAAAGCATTCAATAGACAGAAACTGAAATAAACCTCCCTCTCTCTCTCTCTCTCTCTCTCTCTCTCTCTCTCTCTCTCTGTGCATGCATGTCTATAAAATCTGCTAAGCTACAACTACAAATGGGGACATCATTATTTATGGAGGAGGCTATTGTGGAGGAGGCTATATTGACATATCCTAGCAACAAATTGTCTCTTAGATCTATGCTTTCAAATTCCCCTGGAATAAGTTGGTATCAGGAAGAGCATCTGGCTGTAAAACATTCTCTCAATTACTGTCTTGCTAACATAGAAAAACAGACACCAAACAAAAACAAACAAATAGTTTTACTGAATGCAATAAAAGCAGTTTTCTGTTTTTCTCTTTCCATTTTTACTACACAAGAAACAACAACAGCAGCAGTAGTCTGGCAACATTCCTACATCCTCTAGATTGTGATAGACATAGTCTAGACGCATACAAAATTAACAATTCAAAGACAAATGGGGAAATATTGGAACAAGTGGTATATGCTATAAATTCCAGTTGAGATATGAAAATTATGAATCACACAAGACACAATGCTGATGAGCCAACAAGGAAGCTTTTATTAAGCTCTCTACCAGAAATAACAACCAAATTTCACTTAAATCACACACTACCATCTAAGAAAAGATGGTATCTAAGACTGCATTGGATAACATAAATTGAATATGTGATGCCCGCAAGAAATATGACATGGACATAGCCAGAATACTTTTGACCATATGTAGCAACGCTACACACTGATTATGCTCCTTGCATTGATCTAAAATAAACACTGCATTTCAAAGCGGTTGTCTTACATTTATATATAGTTGAAATATTGTGTTATTTCAGTTATTAACAGCAACAACAACAATTGTATTAATTCAACAGTAATAGTAGTGCTTAACTACTTGGTCTTATATTCTTATGACTGTGGTTGTTATTATGAATGATTTTCATTTAGCTCCAAGTCAATTCTGATCAGTTGACCTATGATCAAAAGTATTCCAGCCCTGACCATTCCATCTGTTTAAAAGTATGTAGGACTACATTATCTAATGTGTTCTTCTTATTTTAAGATTGTGAGGTGTGGGTTGTAGATCTGACTGTCATTTCTAGCAAGTCAAATTCCTATATGAGGCTCCTTCATTGAAAAGAAGAGGATTGACAATTCATTGTAATACATAAATATATATTTAGTCTTATAAAAATATACTGCAACCAGCTTACAGAAGTTTTGGTAGCTAAAAATAAAAGCTCAACTAACATGCGAGTCATTTAAGAGTCATCAGAACTACTTATCACAATTCATAGTCAAAGAATTAAAGTTTCAAAGAATAAATCTCTTTAAGACAGAAACAAATTATTACTTGTACATTGGCATCTACATGGAGCAAATTGAATAAATAGGATTTATTAACAAAAGCATCGACACAGCTTTGTTTACAATAAATGCATGCATGAAATGAGCTGTTTATGGGATATTGTCATAGTAACAGTTGATATGCTTATTAAACACAATCCATATGATTACATAAATGCATTTATTCAAAACAAAGCTGTGTTAGTGCTTTTGTTAATAAATCTAGTCTGTCAGGCTTGCACTATGAAAATTATGTTACAGCAGAATAATTTGTTTATATTTTTCCTAAGAAGATTTACTCTTCATAACTTCAGTAACTGAAAGTTGAGATAAGCAGGCCTGATGAGTTTTAAGAAGACAAAACACATGTTGGCTAACCCATCACTCTTAGTTACAAATATTCTGATCTATTTACAATATATTTTCACGATGATACTAAAATATGTTTCTTAAAAATACTGTATATTTTCATGTATACATTTATTCACACACACACACACACACACACACAACAAGCCAGTACAATCCATGTGTAGTCAAACTTACTCAGCAAGAGGGTAATTTTTGGATACTCTATAAGATTAAAAACAAAACCTGTCTAAAAAGCTAGATAAAATTACAAAGGTCAATGGTCATCCAATACCAACAAGAAATATCTCACATTGTAGACTTCTAGCAGCTAGCTCCTGCAGCAGCTATAAAATCAGTATCCTGTGCTTAGCCAATTCCAACTAAAGAATGCTACCAGTAAAGGTAATTAAGACTTAAATCTTGTGCAAGTAGTTCCTCAAAATAATGTCAACAAGTTAAAAGTATAGAAGCTAGATTACTGTCTGGATTATCAACAATCACATTGGTTTTCTTTTATCACAAGTTGTGGCAAAATATTCACTAGGATACAAGAACTGCAGCATTTACCTGGCTCAATGGCTTGTTATAATGTTACTAGGCAGAGGAGGGAACAGATTGACCAGAAAGGCATGCTATCTTTGTGGCACTGGTGTTGGAAAGCAATAACATTAATATAGCTGCCCTTTGCAAGGCCAAACTGCCTATACAGCCACTCTTTGCAAAGCCAGACTGTCAAAATGTGATAGTGTCATAGATATGGTGATGCACATTTTTGGGGATTGAGAAACCAGTAGATCAGAGACATAGGGGTATATAAAAACGGTAGTATTACCAAATTAGAAATATACAAACCATTCTATATGTGAATGAGGTTTTGGAATTATGAGAAAGAGAAAGTGAATGTAAAGAGACTCTTTCTTCATAAATATGTAAAAAGAAAAGGTGTTATTCTTAGTCACAATTTATAATTACTCAGATTTTCAATAGTATAACTAGTTTGAATTTTATATTCTTAATATTTTCTTTCAAAAAAATTTAATACAAAAAAGATGGATGGATTTTTTTAAGAGTTCTTTTCTATATTTACTTGGTGAGTTTGATCTATAACTTGTATAACTCTATTTTAAACCCTTCTAGACATTTATAGAACAGATGACAAGATCTTGATTATACAACTAATAGATGGATTATAAATATATTGTGAAATAATAACATATGCAATTAAAGCTGAAATTGTATAGCTTTCATAACCTTCCTTGCTCTCATATCTACTTAGAAAAAAAAACATTAGGGAATTTTTTTTATCAAATACAATGTTTGTAGATGATAGTCAGATTGAAACCTGATATATTTTGACTATCTTTACATTCATTTTACACACCATAGATGTATAACTGCAAATATCAGGAGAATGCTTTAGTTTAGTTCCATTGAATACCTCATAATTTATGTATAAATACCTAGTGTTTACTTACAGGTAAATTTTCTATCTTTTCAACCATCTGATACAATTACTTAATTTAGCAAGTCAGCTCCAAAATATTATGTTAGTATTAATGGGGTGGGGGGCAAATGGTATTCCTTAACGATCTCCAGTTTTAGTAAATAGTTATTTACTGTTTGAATAGTCTTTAAAATACTAAATAACAGGACATCACCCACCTCTGTAGTTCTTCACTCCCAAAGTATTGCAGTCAGCTACTTTCAGAATTATGTCCATTAACTCACTAGAAAACATTCATTCTTAATTCTTCTTTTGTTTCATGGTCAACAGTTTTTTTGTTTTTTTTTAACTTAATGCTTCACATGACAAAGTTAAGGCAAATTTATCAGTTAACTTTCATTTTAGTCCATTCACAACATTCTCTGCTGTTCTTACCACTGACAACTGTCCTGTCATTGTAACATTTGTTCTTGTGTCCCTGTAGTTTTGTTTTTGCTAAGTTCAACTTGTAAC
Source organism: Octopus bimaculoides (assembly GCF_046866305.1). Classification (NCBI taxonomy): domain Eukaryota; kingdom Metazoa; phylum Mollusca; class Cephalopoda; order Octopoda; family Octopodidae; genus Octopus; species Octopus bimaculoides. The sequence continues at coordinate 89,347,589 of NC_142932.1, read as the reverse complement.
CTTGGTCAACATTTTTGCTAATTATCTTCTTTTCAGTACACATTTATTCATATGGTATTCAATGTTTCAGAATAAATCTTTACTAGTTTCTCATGTTCTAAGAATTCTTCAGCTTTAGCTGAAGAAAACAATTATGCAGTAGCTAATGAGATTTTTCTCTAGTTCCCTCTTGTTGTTGTTAGACTCTTTTTATAGTCTCTTAAAGTTATGTATCATACTGTAAATATTCTTCTACAACATGTATGCTGGTGGAGGACACATTGACTTACATATAATGCATAGCTTCTACCAAACTTCTACTTTTTTTCTCGCAAAGTTACTTATTATCTAACATAAACAGTCCACATACTACTTCTTGTTTGAAAAAATTCTGTAGTTTATGATGATGATTCATGGATGTAATGTCATTTGCACCCTCCCTTTCTTGAGATGTAAATGAAAATATAACCCTCGAATTAGGTGTTTTCTTGAGGTTTATTTCTAGCTCCAGCTTCTAAGTAGGCAAATACCCTTTCTATAGCTAACCACTCAATTGTGGAATATAAGAAGAGCATATTTGTCTCTTTGTCAGGTAGATACACTGAATTAACCCTTCAACATTGATTACTTTGTCAAATATAATGCTTATTTATTCACACTGTGGTTTAAATTTATTATTCATTATCTCACAGCTTCAAGATTTTGATCATGTGATTATGCATTTTTAGAATAACATTATTGGGTACATGTGAGAAGTCAGATCTGTCTGATTTGAACATAAAACAGGTAGGATATTTGGGCTGGATATGACCAGTTTAAATGCTAAGGGGTTAAACTATGGTATATGCAATGGTTATAACGGTAAGATTTAAACTTTCATCTCCACATCTGCAGTATCTTTTGTGAGTTGCTATTAGCTTCAGATTCTGTAAAGCAAATTCAGATTCGAGACAATCTTACATCTGGATAGTTCACTAATGAATCACAGTAACTTTTCCATAAGGTTGGAAAGTTGTTTTTCTGCTAGATAAACTGAAGCTAAGTCAGTTGAAGCCTCTACATTGTTACTCGATCTGCTAGAAATAGCGACCAAAATGCCTCAAATCAGATCCTATCATTTTAAAAAGGAGAAGTACATATAAAATAATTCAGTCCAAGATACCATTAAAAAGAATGGAAGGTCACAAATAGAATAATTTTGATCATAAGATCTGCTTGACTGAGCTCACTGGGACTAAGCAATAACAATTGAAGCAAAACACCTGCAGTAACATTCAAGAATTCAAGTTTCAAAATTTGAAATGACCCATAAGTTAATCTTCAATGAAGGTTAAATTTTACAATATGACTTAATACCTATATTTTTAACTGACGAGGTCTTTCTAGTTTAAATGTAGTCATTTTGAGATTAGGCCAAAATTACATTATCACAAATATTTATCTAATGGAATATTCTGTAATAACTAATGCACAGATACATAGGCAGTCTGTCAACAGCCCATCTATATTTAAAGCAGACTTCCAGATTCTGAAGCAGTTTGAAAACTGGCATGCCAAAACTTGTCAATTTACTTGATGAAAATATATTCTTTTATGCCTATAATCGCAGCCTGCCCACAAACTGGCAAAACAGATAGCTTGTGTATGTTTGATACTGTTCATATGTCCCGGGGTGCTTCTCATTCATATTTGAACATATATATCATCATCAGCATCATCATCATCATTGTTTAACATCTGCTTTCCATGCTGGCATAGGTTGGACAGTTTGACTGAGGGCTGGCGAGCCAGAAGGTTGCACCAGGCTCCAATCTGATCTGGCAGAGTTTCTACAGCTGGATGCCCTTCATAACACCAACCACTCCGAGAGTGTAGTGAATGCTTTTTACATGCCACTGGACGAGGGCCAGTCAGGCGATACTGGCACCTGCCACGCTCAAATGGTGCTTTTTATGTGTCACCGGCATAGTAGCCAGCCAGGCAACACTGGCAACGATCACGCTTGAATAGTGCTTATTACGTGCCACTAGCGCAGGAGCCAGTCAGGTGGCACTGGCAACAATGATATATATACATTTGAATATATATATATTGGTGTTAGGAAGGATATCCAGCCATAGAAACCATGCCAAAACAGACAATTGGAGCCTGGACAGTTCTCCAGCTAATCAACTCCTGTCGAACTGTCCTACCCATGTCAATATGGAAAATGGACATTAAACAATGATGATGACGATGATGATACACTAAAGGGCCAGTGAACATGCAGCCCAATAATAAATTTGACAGTAAATGTTTCATTATTATTCTTAATTCCTCCTACTGAAAATAACTTGTGATAGACCAGCATCCGGAGTGAGGGCTTGTCTTTAATTTACATAATTCTACATTCCTCTGAAATTCCATTCCAGCCTACACTTTCCTGTAGTCATCAGCTTGCAGCTTTTCATTAGAAGCATCAACTACATTACCCTCACTCCTTGTGGAGGGCCTGTGAAGGCTATTAGTACAGCACCTTCCTTTAGACCTGTGTTTTTCAACCATTTTCCCCCAAAGGCCCTTTTGATTCCTATTTTATTTTACTGGACTCCCATGTTTAAAAAAATCCTATTATATTTTTATAATTAAAAATTATTAGGAATTGTATAAAAAAATGTTGAAATATTTTGTGTATTGTAAAAGCATAACCAATTTATTGTTCATAAACTTTAACAAGATCTTATATGGACCCAAAAGGGTCACATAGACCCCATTTGAGAACTCCTGTCCTAAAACCATATCTTTAGCAAGAAAAAAAGTTCAGTGGTCCCAGAGATCCTTATTATTCTGAAAAAGATTTAAGATTAGATGCAAAAATATAACTTAAATAGACCTCCATGTCTGGAAGATTCATAAAAACTTAGTTTTTTTTTTTTTTATTATTTATTGCGAGAGATTCAAATCATGAAATAATCAATAATATATATGACCATGTTACTAATAAAACAACAGAGCACCTGCCTTTCCATCTTAAATGAGGTAGTATAGTTTGAGTTATCAGTAGGCATGATGTTTTATGTTGTTTTTTAACCCTGTCTCAAACTGGTGCTTACAATGTTCAATAACATTTGCAGTTTTTCGAGTCCATTATATAACAGAAAACTTTTGTTGTTTTCAGATCAGTGAAACATATTTAGAGTTAAATAATATATTTGTTTTTTTGTTTTAAATAAGAACACTGGCACTAATTGTTTATAATTGGGTGTTGAAAGTTATTACTTGAAATCCTTCCAAGAATCTAAGGATATCTTGAATTAAATCCACTTTGAATAGTGATTATCTAAATTCCTCATCAAATTCAATGATAAACAGCAAGATACAAGCACAAAACATCCCCACAGATAACTAGGGTGCTGACAATTTCTCTCAGATTAAGTAGCTGGTTTAGTGTGAGCAAAGGGTGTGTATTCCATAACAGATATTACAGATTGTCAGCAGATTATAAAATGTATTTCAATTATAGATTACAAAATGCATTTCAATGGTACCATTACTCAGTATAGTAATAAGATGTTTAGAGACACATAAGATTAGAGATATTAAGAGAACTAAAAATGTAGAGCACACTATTTTAAAATAAATTCACACCATTACATCTTGCACCATTACACCTATTGATCATTTCCTCTTCTTTCTCTCTCTCTCTCTCTCTCTCTCTCTCTCTCTCTCTCTCTCTCTCTCTCTCTCCCATTTTTTTTTTATTTTTCATACCAGGTGTGGGTAGCCATGCAAATCTCTCTGCAGGAACCTGCTCTGCACCACCACCCTAGTAATCCCCTTGTCTCCTACCACCTATCCCAGGGCTCATAGTTCTGTTGCAAACTACATAGTGTAGGTGGCATGAAAAAAAAGCACTCAGTCCATGCTGTAATGGTTGGCATTAGGAAGGGCATCCAGTCATAAAAACCATGTCAAAGCAGACATTGAATTTCAATGCAGTCCTTGAATGCATCGGTTCCTGTCAAACTGTCCAACCCATACCAACATGTAACATGGACGTATGATGATGATGATGATGGCAGAAATCACTGAAGTTGAATTAGCGAGTAACCAAAAGATTAATATAGATGTGATACTAACCACTTCCATAATCTGTTCCATAATTTTTTGCACTATTTATAAACATATTTATTTATCTCACACAAATTTCTGTCATGAATGGAGTCATTTGCTTTTAACTTTTCTATATAAGATGTATCCAATAATGAATAGCCATACTGACTTTTGGCAATTATTCCTGACTGTGACACAGCATAAAATTGACTGTACGATCAAAATACAACATGTAATGAATTTAAACCCATAACTCATATACTAGAAGCTTGATATCATATCAACTAAACCATTTTGCTTATATAAACATAATATACTGCTATTTAAACTCATAAAATTTATTTTATAAATCACTGCTCAAGTTTACATCAGTTTCTGTACACAATGTAAAAATATCAAAGGGCTTAATGTTTATCATATATAGGCGCAGGTGTAACTGTGTGAGAAGCTTGCTTCCCAACTACATGGTTATGGGTTCAGTCCCATTGCGTGGCACCTTGAGTAAGTATCTTCTACTATAACCTCAGGCCAACCAAAGCCTTGTGAGTGGATTTGGTCAATAGAAATTGAAAGAAGCCTGCCGTGTGTATGTGCCTCTGTGTGTGTGTGTGTGTGTGTGTGTGTATACACACATATATATTTATATGTTTGGGTCTATGTTTATCCCCCACCTCACCTGACAACTGATGTTGGTGTGTTTACATCCCCATAACTTAGTGGTTCAACAAAAGTGACCAACAGAATAAATACTAGGGGTGATTTCTTAAGGCAGTGCTCCAGCATGGCCACAGTTAAATGACTGAAGTAAGTAAAAAGAATAGACCTAAAAACTATCTCTAAATCTAGAAGATAATATAAAAGTATTATAATTACAAGAACAAATATAACAGTCACTGCTATAATTTTCACTGAATATGCAGTTTTGATTAGCATGGAAAAAAGTTCCAGAGGGATGGAGTTCAAGTAAGAAAGAATTTGGAAAATTATCAAAGAGTTCTGAGGATGAAATACAATTGAGTTGACAAGAAGAGAAGTAAATGGATTGGGCAAGATCAACAAAGAGGTGTATGCTGCTTCCTAGTTTAGAAAAGCAGTAGAAAAAATACATGGAAAAAAATAGTGCATTTATGAACTACTGGCTGCAATATATAACTGGTAAGTAAATTTTCACCAATTAGCCAGATAGACTTTCGATGGATGTGATCTAAAATGTTTGTGTACTTTAATGTGGATTAATCTAAGGTTTTGTAGTGGATCAAAAATTGATCAGAGCTGAAGTAATTTTGAACCTTGATATGAAAGCCTTGTGTTTGGGATGCAGTTTTGACATATATAACAATTTCATGAGAGATCATCAAAGATTGTTAGATATAGCAGCGATAACAGAATTGAGGGTTTTATGTGTTGCTTGTGTAAGCAGATAGTGTGATACAAAACTTTCTTTTGTATATACAGTGATTGTATCTTGGTACTGTTGGAGATTGTTATGCCCTTGTTTTGAAGAAGCAGTGCAAATCCAGTGTCTAAATCAGTGGTTCTCAACTGGGGTCCATATAAGATTTTGTTGTTAAAATTTATGTGCAATAAATTAATTTTATTTCTACAACACAGAAAATATTTTAATAATTTTTTTTTACATAATTCCTTAAGATATTTAAGTATAAAAATATAATAGGCTTTTTATAAGCATCACATGGCCATGAGGGTCCACCCAAGTAAAATAAGAATCAAAGGGGTCCAAAGATAAAAAATGGTTCAGACCCACTGATCTAAATCAACTACCTTGAGGCAAGCCTTCCTTAGCCAATCTGTACCCCCTTACATCAATTCACAGGTATCATATCACCCAATATGTAATCAATTTTCCATTACTTGCAAGAAATGAGTGTAATGAACCTCCTAAGGTTCAAGAGATTGTTAAGGCCCAGTGTTTAACCCCAGTTTTATGGCATTAAGCAAATAAGAGATAGATATCACTAGATGGGATATGAGTAACATTCCAACTGATAAGATATATAATCCTGATATATGGATGGTGAACTGAGGCAATGTAAGAACATGTAAAGAAGCATACATTGTAAGAGAAACAAGATATACAAAAATATACAAAATGATAGGATGTTCACTGAAATATTTTTCATAATAGATCCATTCAATTAGGGCTGATGATCTAGGGTCAATCAATAACCTAGATGGTAACATGACATAACATAGAATAGAGGGTTCTGACAGAAATAAAGCAGTGTAGAATAAAAGGTTCTGCCAGAAATTCAACAAACTAAGCTTTTAAAACAATTTGGTAAGAGAAAAAATGTGATTCTCTACAATTTAGGGCAGGGATTCTCAATCTATCAGCATCCATTTTGAAACTGAATTTTTTTTTCATTGCCCAGTGTAGTGAATAAACAACAATATACCAAAACATTAATGCTTACAAAAGAGTAGTGTTACTGTTCTGAACATCACTTCTTTTTGTATGTATATATGACTACATTATCCAAGTTTCCTTTCTTTTTGAAAATAGTATCATGTGATGAGGGAGATATTACTATTTCTAGCATGTTGAGCAACCATGTAGAGATTTCCTCATTAACTCAACAACCACTTTAGTCTCATATTCTGGTGTATAAATTATAGCATTAATAATCTAATTTGCCAACAGTGAATATAAATACACATTCACAATGAAACTTTAGAAATTCTCACTCTCCTCACCACACTAGCAAAACAAGTATTTGTATTCATCCTTTTTTTTCTCTTCTCCAGACTATCTACCTGCTTATTGTTTATTTACTAATATTGTACCATGTAGCTGTTAGAATGAGTTAAGAGAATACATTCATCTACTTAAATATAGTAGCTGTTTCTGGTCTTTGCTTTTTACACACTACAACAAAGTTACTATATCTGACCTATGTACCCATATTGTAATAACAAAAAATAGGGTTTACTATATATTATTACTCAACAAAAATATCTGAGGTAATGTTTATAAGATGCATCAAATTCTTCTTTCACACACTAACTTCCAGTATAAATTTCTATCTTCTTACTATCTGTCTCTATTCTGGGTTGGAACCATGAGGGATATCCAGCCATAAAATCATCACTGCTATATACATGTCTGGTATGTAAAATATTGCCACATAATTTCCAGTCACTATAGCAGCAATATGATGAGGACTGACTCATCTAACTCATACAAACATACAATAAAAAAGGTTGATGATGATGACAAACTGTGTAATTTAGAAAATTTACAAGAGAAAAACCTATTCTTAAATAATGTAGCGTTTTGCTTTTTCTTTACTTTTCCCTTTTTGACGTCTTATCCCTAAATATATACCAGGTAATTTTGCTAAGATCAGAGATAAAAGCAAGAACAAACTTTCTTGTAAAGCTTCTGTTCCAGTTAAACATTTAAGTATTTAGTTAGAGATTATAAGAGATTGCCAAAATAAATAAGAACAAGTAACACATGGGAGAGCATGGGACAACAAAATCCATTTAAGTGCTAGTGTAGCACTAAGCTGTTATTTCTTAACTAAGCCATTGAACAAACTGAGCAGGTGGAGCACCCACAATTTGCTCTTCCTAACTACATCTCCATATAGTAACTATCACAGATAGGCGCACTAAACTAATGAGAATTAAACTTATTTTCCAGAGATTTGTGCAGCACCATTAATGGAATACAAACTATAACTTTTTAGCTTCTATGTCTGTACCCAACTAACTAAACTATCTCTATCCCTTTAAAGACCATGTTTCTAGTAAGAGTAGACCAATGTGCTTTATTTAGTTTTCAAAATTATCAAGATTTCGGGGAAGTCTAGTAAACTAATAGTTCAGTTATTAACATATTTATTTCAATATAATCTAATATTATTGCTTGTAAGTTTACTACCATAATATAGAATCAACTTTGTCCAAAAGGAGGAGCACTAGTAAGTTGACAGAGAGGTTGAACATTAAAACATCTGTCTATGTATGTGAGTTAACTGCACTGTTATAACTATAATATGAATGGAGAATGAGAGCTAACTGAAAGAATGTCAAAAACTGGTGGTAAATATTACCAGTGATTGAAGAAAACCTAAGAAAACATGGATAAGAGAAGTGAGGTTAAAGCCAAGAATTTTCAGGGTAAGATCAAAATAGTGGCAATGAATTATACAATGGAACTAGCTAACCCTTCCACAACAGCTGGAGGGAAAATACGCTCTAATAAGACAATATAATAATAATCATTTGTGTGTCAGAAATTTAGAGGTAGTTAATAGATTAAATTGAGCCCAGTATTTGATTGGTGCTTTATTTTATCTAACCTAGAAGGATAAAAGGCAAAGTTAACCTTGGTGGGACTTGAACTCAAATGTAAAGAGCTGTAACTAAATACTGCAAGGCATTTTGTCCAATGGTCTAATGATTCTTCCAATCCCTCACCCTATTAATAATTATTAATAAGTAAGAGTAGGTCTGAGTTGGCTGGAAATAAGCCAGTAAGTTCAGAGGAACAAAGGCCACTATTATAGTAAAGATTAATGATCAGTAAGTGTAGACAATATGATGAGAATCAAAATGACTAGAGGATAGTGATGAATAGACTATCTTTGTATAAATCATTCAATTACCTCAGTGAAATATATTCAGAGAATTCTGAAATAAATTTATAGCATGTATCTATCACAACATATTCATATTTTTTTGTCTGCAGATAGGGGATTGTACAGATATTTATATGATTTTGCAAGATTGAAGTTTCACATCTTACCTACCTGTCAAAGTGATGTTTGGGAGCCAAACACAGACACACAAACACACACACACACACACACACACACACACACACACACACACACACACACACACACACATATACATACATATAGACGCCGGGCTTCTTTCAGTTTCCATCTACCAGATCCACTCACAAGGCTTTGGTCGGCCCGAGGCTATAGTAGAAGGCACTTGCCCAAGGTTCCACATAGTGGGACTGAACTTGGAACCATGTGGTTGGTAAGCAAGCTACTTACCACATCTGAAAAACTAAGTTGATTTAAATTTTGAATCTCATCAGTATGACTCATCTGACAACAAGTGTTTCAAATAGATTTGGCAATCTGCCATGCTTGAGAAGACCCATCAAGCCACATGAAATCATAGCCATGGCTAACATCAGTGTTGTGTAACTGGTACCCGTGCCAGTGGCATGTGAAAAGCACCTTTCGAATTTTGGATGTCATGGAGGCAGTGACAAGTGACCTTTGGCAATATACCATGCTTGAGAAAACCTGTCAAGCCAAGTGAGATCATAGTCTTGGAATGGTTGGTGTTAGAAATGGCATCCAGCTGTAGAAACCATAGCAAATCAAACTGGAATCTGGTGCAGCTCCCCAGCTTGCCAGTTTTCAGTGAAACCATCCAACCTATGCCAGCATGGAAAACAGACATTAAATGATGATGATGATGTTTGTTCAGTCCAGCCTATAAAAATATCAGTATATAACTTATCAATAAGAAACTTGAACAAATTATTCAGTTAATAAAGATTGTTTAAATCCTATACTCGCTTATATAGTCTCCACTTCCATGCAGTGTTTCTCAACCACTTTTTTGTCTGCGAACCCCTCTGATTCCTATTTTATTCAGATGACCTTTCTAGTCATTTGATGTGTAAAAAAAAATCTTGCTATATTTGTATAATTAAATATTATAAAGAATTATATTTAAAAAGATTGTTAAAATCATTTGTGTAATATCGATGTATAACTATATGGACCCCAACTGGGAACCACTCATCTGGACAGTGAAAAACAGACTTATAAGAAAGTCTTCTGTCATAGACTAACGTACTATCCAGTGGTAGGGAAGTGATTTGTTGTTTATCTACTTAATGCTACCAAAATAAACACCAGACTTCCATTATGTTCTTGTTATATATTAAATGACAAATTATCACAGCATAATGTTTGTAGAAATTAAGACAAGAAAGACCATAAATGGTTATCAGAAAATGACAAATTAATCATAGCTTACGAATTTCATTTGAAAATATCAACATGCACAAACAAGAGAACTCAAGAGGAACAACAAAGAAAAATAACAAAAAAAAATAGCCACAGAGCAAACATCAAATTGACACAGCACCACCTAACATTACATAAACACACTGAAGATCACAGAGGTAAGTCTTCTATGGAATAACACTGGAGGATAAGGTATATTGAATTACCTGTAGCAAAATAACTTACAGGTACAATTTTATTTATGTCTTCTATTTCTAATTCCAGTGTCTTGATTTCTATGATAACAAAATCTCTGTACATATATATGTGTGTGTGTGTGTGTGTGGTATGTGCCATTACCAATTGGGGTCATAAGAGAATTCATTTAAGATTATTTTTATGCATACGTGCCTCATGCTATATAAAATAGGTCAGTTTGATGAAGCCCATAACCTCTCCAAAGTGCACTGTGACAAGATTTGAACTCAGTATATGCAAACAAACATAACATTTGTCAGTGCTGCTGCTGCTGTTTACAGTAGTGAACTGTGCCACTTATGTTACCTATTTACAACTAGAATAGACTGAAAGCTAAAAGAGTTAAGTATCTTCAAGGACATGCTCACAAAACAATATAAATGGCAAGATATATAACAATACATAGTATAGTATAAATGGAAAGATGTAAAACCATCTTTCAGCTAGTTAACAACAGTTTCATGGGTAGAGAGGAAGAAGTTAGTTGAATGATGTGACACTAGAATATTACTAGTATATATTTTAATAATCCATGGAGGAATGAATGCAAAGTTTACCCTGAGAAGATTTGAGCATACAAATGCAAGACAACAAACTATGTAACATTAAATATCTGATCTATAACTCAACCATTTGTTCATAGAAGAGAGTTTTTACACAATAATATAGAAACTCTCTTGTCCAGCCTGCTAGAAATAGTAACCAAATCTCTTTCACTATACCCTGATAGCTTAAACAAGATGGATACATTGGATAAACTAGCCAAAATAGACTAATTGAAATAAAGATGAGATGGTCAAGTCATAGCTGGATTACATTTAATCATAGGCCCACTAATTCAGAGCACATAATAGGAGTAACACTGCACATAATAGGAATAATACTGATGATGATTTCTGATATAAAAGTATGAAACTTAAAGGTGATGATATTGAAAGTTGTGGTGTTCATGCCTTTCTTAGAGTCATTAGCCGAATAAGTGAAAAGAAACACATCCAACTGAGAATTGAAACTGGTTATAGACCAAGTTCACTAGTTACTTATCTGCACCATACTCATCAATGATGAATCCCCAGAGGGGATGAAAAGGAAAGTCAAATTCTAAATTGCATTCAACAAAGCAGCCAAGTGTATGTTCTATTATCTGTTATAATAATGGTTTGTTTTGTTTTTGTCAGCACTAAGCCACGACTTATAGGAATGAGATACAATCAATTGGGTCCAATTCAATATATGACAAATACATACTGCATAATCTATAGAGGTATAAATGGCAAAGTTAAACTTTGTGGAATTTGAACTTAGAACATAAAAGAACATTACTAAACACTAAGAACATTTTCTTCAGCACTCTCTATCACTCCACCATTCAACCTTGCTTACACATTTGAGCAAAACTTATAAATTCATAGAGGTAGGTATAGTCAATTAAACTAACAGAGACCTGACAACTGCATATTTTATTAACTCTAAAAGGCTTCTGGGTAGTCACTTGACCTGCCAGAAATAGCAACCAAATCTCCAAATTACACATTACAACTTAAAAACGAAAGGACACCCTGCTAATGTAGTCTTACACACATTAATGCCTGAGAGAAGGGCACAATGATTCAGCTGTTCTAGAGGAAAGAAAGAGCAAATTCAACTGGTGTAATTTGACTTCAGAACATAGGGATATGAACTATTATGTAGGTTATAGCATTCAGTTCAGTACACTACTGTCACTGCTATTCCACCACTTTAATATTGATTTCTAAGTTTAAAACAAGGCCAAAACTTTGTAACAAAATGGTATAGACAATTAATTTGAAATCAATATATTACCGGTATTCATATTAACTAACTCAAAAAATGAAAAATTAAGTCAACTCTAGTGGGATTTTGACCTCACTTTTTATACAAACATATGATATTAAATACAAAGTCTGGCACACTATTGCATCTGCCACATTATAATGATAATGGTTATGATGCTTTCATATAATAATAAATAATTTTATAGGCAGAAAGCCATAAATTATAGTCATAGGGGAGCAGGATATTTGATTAAATCACTTCCCATAATTGACCAGTACTTTATTTTATTAACTTCAGGAAGATGCAATGTGAAGTTTATGAGACAGATTTGAAGTCAGAATGCAAAGAACCAGGCAAAACACTCTCCCAAACGTCCATTCTCTTTATTATTATTATTATTATTATTATTATTATTATTATTATTTTCAATGGAACTTAACTTATCAGCAAAAAAAAAGTTGACTTTGTCTTTCATCCTTTCAGGGTCGATAAATTAAGTACCAGTGAAACACTGGGTTTGATGTAATCGACTAGTCTCTTCCCACCAAATTTCAGACCTTGTGCCTTTAGTAGAAAGATTCTTCTTATTATTATTATTATTAAAACAGAGTTAAATACAAAAATAATATCAGTTCTAGCCATCCCAGTAATAAGTCAATTTCAATATTCTCAATTAAATACTAATCAAACTAGCTACACTAGACAGGAAAACAAGGAAGGTAATGACTAAATATAGAATACACTACCATATTATTATTATTATTGTGGCACAAGCAAATCCACCACCCTCATAACAATGAGGAGAAAGATGATTTTTAGCACTGGCAAAAGGCCAGAAATTTTGAAAGAGCGAGCACACTCGTTTTAATTAAGACCATTACATAACTTATTATTTCATTAATCCAGAAGGTATAAAAATTTAACTCAATCTTACCACATTTTGAATTCAAAAATGCAAAGGAAAATAACAGTAGGTTGCAACTGAGATAGAGTTAGCTGCTATTTCTAGCAGACCATGCAATAACAGTGGGGGGGAGGTTGTATAGTTCATCATGCAGATGTATCTAAAAACAAGAAGTATGGAAGAAATCATAAAGCAAAACAAACACAACCAGAAGGCGGGCATCAACCTCAGAAGTGATGAATATAGCTCTTCTGGGAGGAATTTTATCAACTAAAAAAAGAAAAAAGTAATCAAAAAGTAGACAGCAGGTAGCAGCACCAACCATCTTCTGGACTATTAACCAACTTTCTATTTATTGTTTGTGTTTCTACCTACTACAATATTTTTATAACTATTCTACTAAACAACTTCAATTGTTACATAATGTATGTTTTTCCTTTCAGCTACTACAAAAGTCTGGTGAAAATCACTGTATCTAAACTCCTGGATATTAGCTTGAAACCAGGGAACAGAAATAACCACAGATATAAAATGTGTGTGTGAGAGAGAGAGAGAGAGAGAGAGAAAGAGAGAGAGAGACAGACAGAGAGAAAAAGAGAGAGTATCTACATGATAATAAAAATTAAAACACTGGTTTTACACTATTATTACTCTTGAGTTTTACCTTATCAATTTTACACAATTCATAGCAAAATGCAATGAGGCAAAAATCTGAAGTATCAACAAAATATAATTCCAGTTTTTAATTGTTGTTATTATGAACATGAATGCTCAGCTGTTCAATCAACTCAACTACAAAGACTCACTGAATTTGGTTTAAATGGTTGAGTACTCCAAAGACACTACACATGTCTGTGGAATACTTAGCCACTTACTATGGGTGTTATCTATGCCAATGCCTGGCAACTGACTTGGTAAACACCAACAAAATTATTAACCATCGTGCCAACAACTACCTTGAACACCTTTTTGAGTTCCATGTATCCAATACATGTGAGCATGCCTTACAAAGTCAGAAAACAGCACAGCTCCCATGACTTTCAGAAACATTTTTTCACACTCAAAAGTTGCTGAAGCATGGAACAAACTACCTGCATCAGTTGTTAGTTGCCGAGACATTGCATCCTTTAAAACCTCCATGCTTCCTGAAGTTCGCCAACACTACACCTGATATCACCCCTCCATATGCATGCACACATGTATATCATGACTCTTACACTGTTCATTTTCCTGACTTTTGTACATAATTCTATGTACTATACATGCACCTTTGATTAGTTGTAGTGCACATGAGCACTATACACAATAATTTCATTATTATTGTACAGGAAGGAGACCAGAATCTGAAAACTAAGATTCTGTTAAATTTTTAAAATTTCAGTTATGAAAGAGTTTCAAGGGAATCAAGTATTTTCAAGATGACAATGTTTTTCTTAGGATGTGCTATACTCATGAGAACAATTTTTTGTGGTTTCCTGGTATTTGGTTATAGTGTTTAAGAGCACTACTTGGTATCATTCAAAAGCTCTGATGGTCACAGGTTGTTCTTAGATGTCACATTTTTGAGACCTTTTATTTCAAGGTCCTTATATTCATTTGACTTCTCAAATGCCTTTACAGAAGTGTTGCAGTCAACTCAGATTGACATATCTACAAGCAGACACATATTATCAATGTGATCTTTTTCCCATAATGCCTCATCTATTGGCCTGTACAGCACAATCAGTTTAGATATTGAGGTCCAAAGAATGGTAATATTTTTATTTTCTACTACTTTGGTAGGTTTATGTTCCCACCAGTTTTTTTCATATGGGAGTCCAGACTTATAGCATGAAACTCTGCCAGATCAGATTGGTACCTGGTGCAGCCATCTGGCTCACCAGTCCCCAGTCAAACCGTCCAACCCATGCCAGCATGGAAAGCGGACGTTAAACGATGATGATGATGAATGTAGTGCAAATACTGGCCAAGTCCTACCATGGTAATTAATATATTCATTTGAGACAAGCTGAAAGCATACAGAAATGAGATAGTTGTTTTCCTGGCTGCATCACAAAAGCAACAAACAGCATCAACACCATTTTTAAGAATGCTTGCTTGGTAGTTTCTGGTGGGTAGATAGTAATCCTGAGCTGCTATTATGAGACCCTCTGTTTCCGATTTAAGTCCAGATGCAGCCAACCATTGATAAGTCATATTTTTATCTACATCAGGATTCCTGGCCCTTGTAGAGTATTTGCCAAGCAATGCTTTCCTTTTTCATGTATTTTGCAACACTGAAATTCCATTTTATTTCACTTTTGTGGTTTTATCTGTTTTACTATTACAGTGGGTTCATCTGTTTCATCTAGTTGTGCATCAGTCTCATTCATTTTTAATTCCTCTACATACTTCTTTGTGTCAAACATTGAGTATATCATTTTTGGAACTTTCATATTTACCAACAAGTTTAACCATCTAGTCATTGATGTTCTTTAGATAGTCATCTACCCCCACAGTTGCTATCTTTGAAGATAGTTGCAGCTGCATCAGTCCACATCCTTCATCCTTTCGTGAGATATATAGTCAATTTACATCTACTTTAGGGTATGCATATGATGCAGTGTGAAGTGCTTGTGTATTTTTGTATCATTTTACTGATCTTTGTTGAACCATTTTATGATGTTAAAGCTGTAGTCACAACAGGTATAGCTAAGTTATAGGTTGCATCAATCTTTTTTTTTTTTTGCATTAAATTTGCTTTTTAGGATAGCTCTAACTCTACAATAACATTATTATTATTTCATTTGCCACAGGGACCCTAAGTGAAGGGGACTTTACAAACACAGGTTACACAAGGTGTGTGGGTTTACATAGAAATAATATGAGGTAAGGAAAAAAATCAAATGAGATTAGGAAAAAGTATACATAGAATACAAGGAGGAAAAGAAGCATGTAACTAATTAAAAACTTATATTTAGCATTCTAAAGTAGTAGTAGTAGCAGTAGTATATAGCTTTGAGAAAATAATTATAAAACTTTACTCCTACTCCCTTTAGAATCTCATGAGGTTTACAGAGTAATACAACAGAAACTACTTAGGTGGGTGAATTGAGTACTTGTCCATAAACATACTCTTGAAAACAAAATAGTGAAAATAAACACTATGAATAACCCCAATGCTGACATACAAGCTTCAGCATCATTAACTAAGAAACAAGGGAGGTGGATGGTTGTAGTAAAAGAACTGAAACTGGATCTCATGACTAGGGAACTCATTATCACAAAGGAAAGTGCTCCATCTGCTATTTATAAATATGAATTTAGTCAATAATAGACTAACAAAAAAGAAAAAAGTAGAAATGAATTATAAATTGCATCTAATGGTATTGGTATATAACATAAATAAAGTAAAAGAATCTAGTAGAAATGGCTTATAGCAAAAGAGAAAATGATAATATATAAAGAAAAAAGAAGGTATACTATTTAGAAGTTGCAAGATTTTTTTCACTATTTTGCTTTTGTGTATCATGTCTTGAGTACATAGACAAAACAAAAACCAGCACACAGGAGCATGTGCATATAGATGGGTACCCACATACACACATATATAGTTTAAAAAAAACATGTGCATATCTTATTTGAATTTATTTCTCACATATATTCACAAATTTATGCATGTACATGCAGCAACAGTTCTTTGATACAGTAATGTAGAGATAAAATGATTTCCAAATTAGGTACAACCCTGAGGAAGGGATGTAGTTGGCTGATTAAATCAACTTCACTGGTAATTACTTCATTGCCCTAAGAATGATGAAAGACAAAGTTGACTTTGGTAGAATTTGAACTCACAACATAATGATGTGCATTTAAAAACTGCCAAGTGTTTTGTTTGGTGCTTTATTAATTCAGCCAATTCACCAAATATTAAGAATGAAAAGACATCCCACTTTAAAATACTGAGATGCCTTTTATATTCCTAACTACAATGTGATATGACATAAGACAAAAGGCACAGATATAATGACAACCATGGTGATGAATTTTTTTTTTTTTAAGGATCAAGATAAATTTTAAGGAAAAGCTACTATACAGGTCCTTTGTATGATAAGGTCATCATCATTACCATCATCATTTTATGACCACTTTTTTATGCTGGAAAGAGTTGGATAGATTGTCAAAGACCAAGTAGTTCTTATTCAAAGTTACTCTCTTCTTAGATGGATCAGAGACTACATCTGACTTATACATTACCCCATATAAGTGTGCTAAACAAAGTCATCTGTTTGAACTTTTGTGATTACTAGTGATTATAGGTGTTATTCTGAGACTATATATCAGGCCTAAGTGCTTGCAACAAAACATATTGTACTAAAGACAACAATTGGTTAGATGGTAATGGTTAACTGGTCAACAGATTTCTTCAGAAAACAAGTCTGTGTTTGTACATGGTCATAATACCTAAATAAAAATAAGTCATTTACAATAAGAGACCAAGTTGTATAACTGCTGTCTGTAAATAACAGAAAATATAATTACCTGAGTTCAGTAATTTTTTCTCAAATGTAGCATCCTCTTCAGTTTCTAGACATCATTATGTAATAGACCTAGCTGGTACTCCTAAATTTTTATAGTACAATTCAAAATTCCCTTCCTTTGTAAATCTTCCTGCTCTGGCTTTGCTGTAGTAAAAAAAAAAAAATTAAAAAATTTTATTATCCATGTTAAACTATAAAAACAATATATTTTCATATCGCATTGGAGAATCAATTGGTAATATAATTGAAAAGAAAAATATTAACAAGCTAGTAGAAATTCAAGTCAGATTTCTCAATGTTCTGAGTTCAAATGTGGCTTGGAATGGCAGTTCTTCCCCTTAATTATCAATATATAATATAATACACTACATGTCTTTCTATATATACTTTTTTGATTTGAGTAACATTTTAGCATTTGAAGCCGTTGAATTTATTCCACTTTATGACATTTACTTTCTAAATCATTCAACATGAGCTGGAGTCATCCTGTTTATTTTTTGTATTTGTCTCATAATGCTTAATGAAATAGTTTGAGGTTTTCTAAATTAACCAACAGTGTTTCTACCTTCTTACTGCAACAGCATCTCTATTTAGTTGTTCTGCTTTGTATATGAAAGTTCATTCGTTCTGCTTTTTTAATGCTTAACTAATGACTTAATATTTATAAATTTTGATAATTTGACATATATTGCAACAACCAGAATGGTTCTTTTGAGATAAGTTGCTGTCATAGAACAATGACATCTAAGTTTGATTTGATCCCCCACCACCACCACCACTAAGACCAATAAAAATCGTTCTCTCTAAATTTTCAAACGTCTCTACTTAATTACTGGAGTAGTTCTGTCTATTTTTTTTATTCAGAAATTCATTCTGCTATCTTCATTGTGTCATAATGTTTTATGACACAGGCATAGTGTTTCTTGGACTACATTTCCAACATATACTTTTTTTTAAGACAGAAGGATGCCATTTGAAAGAGATTTTGCTGTTATTTCTAGCAGGTTAAGAAACCAGATAAAATCTTTCCTGATAGCTCTTCTGATCTTTCAAATAGATGATTATAAAGCACAGGAGAAAGCTAGATACAATGCCAAGGTTTGAGTCACTTAGCAACAATTTGATGAGATTCTTTCTCAGTGGAAATCATACCAGGTTAAACAATTATTAGTAAACAAGAATGATGAGATGTTTACAATATGAAGTTTTTTCTGCTAAATGTCTGACCTGGGATAAAGGTTAGATATTTGGCTCAGATAATATGAAGATCAGCTACTGATTATGACCACCAAAGAGAATGGAGAGTCAGTAGATAGTAGATTCTATTAGAATAGAGCTCATACTTTCAATTTACCAAGTGTCAGATTCTGGTGAAACAATTTAAAGGAAGGACAAAATAGAGCGATTTATCAAACATTTCCCTTTACTTTCTGACTTTCATCCAACTTGAATTCAGTACAGAGAACATATTCTTGAAACTCTGCCAAATAGTATATTTTCTCAATAAATCTTTGATTTCTCAAACATTTTCCGCATTAATAGAAAACTTAATGAATTAGCATTTAGAACTGAATACTATATTTAAAATTTTTCTCTCTTTACCTAATATTTCCTATAATTTCTAACTTCAGTTTGTCTTCTCATGCTGTGATTAGCATCATTCTACATATATGGAATTATCAAATGTAAGATACTTTGACTCAGAAAGTTTCACTGTGAGACCATTTAGACTAATTAAATACACACACTTGCATACACATGTGCACCTCATTACATTTGGCTGCCTGGAATTAATTAAGGTGTGGTTGAAGTGCCATAAAAATGATGACTTACTCCTTAAAAACTTGTGCTTTATGAGGAAATACCTACCACAAGGCTTTGAGACATTACAAATTTAAAATTACAAAGAATTTGCAAAATAACAAGTTGTGAAAAATAAAATATATTTTTTATAAAAATCTGGTCTATTAAATAGTGTTATGAAGAATATTTGGTTGTAGCCTCAAACAAATTAAGCAATCCTAGCCTAGCTGTGTGGTAAGAAGCTTGCTTCCCAACCATATAGTTCTGGGTTCAGTACCACTGCATGGCATCATGGGCAAGTATCTTCTACTATAGCCTCAGGCCAACCAAAGCCTTGTGAATGGATTTGGTAGACGGAAACTGAAAGAAGCCCATCGTATGTGTATGTGTGTGTGTGTGTGTATATATATATATATATATATATATATATATATATATACTTATGTCTTTTTGTCTGTGTTTGTCCCTCCCTACCTCACCATCACTTGATATCCAATGCTGGTGTGTTTACGTCCCGATAACTTAGCAATTTGGCAAAAGATACCACTTGAATAAGTACTAGGTTTACAAAGAATAAGTCCTGGAGTCGATTTCTTTGACTAAAAAACCCTTTAAGGCACTGCTCCAGCACTAAATTTAATTCTTTAACTGCAAAATTAAATTTCATGGTTATTCCAGTAAGGATGTTTATCTACCAAAAGAATACTATTGGACTTTTCTGCTGGTTACATTCCCTCATTAAACTTGATAATCTCAACAAAAAAATAGTTTCAAACATGACATTCCTCAACAAAAGATAGGTTTCAGTTAAGAATAATGAAATTTTGAGTAGATATATCTGATTTCTACAATAAAAAGGTTAAAACCATAGAGATGTTAGACTTGCTAGGATTTAGTAAATTTTACCATTTAAATATACTTAATACAAGCACATTTTGTTATATGTAATATAACTTGAGTCATGACTGTATTAGAAGGGTTTCTTTTTTATATCTGTAATTAAATCGTCTTGGGTCTGGTCCCATTGTGTGACACTTTGGGCTAGTGTCTTTTACTATAACCTTGCGAGTTAAAGTTGATAGAAACTGTGAATATTCTTAGCAAGCACATTCCTACATTAGGATAGTAGGGTTAAATCCACCTCTCAGTTTAATACCAAAACCTGTTCTTAGATTTCTTTAGTGGAAGCCACTCTATTATAGGCTTTCAGGCTATTTCTCCACTCTGTGGATAAATTTGTTTTCCTTCCTTCCACTAATTTCAGAAGCCTTGGAAAGAGTTATAGGTTCTGCTTCTCCTTTTAATAGCTATAAAAAATATATATAAATATATAAATGTATATAAAAATATATCTAATTTACTGGGAGAGAGATGTAGTTGATTAAATGGCCAGGTAGTGGGTGGAAGGTGAGAGAGAGAAGGAAACTGACTGCTTAGTCATGTGGCAGGAGTGCAGCGTCCACATAGATAACAAGTTAGGGACAACGTTGTAAGAAAGAAAAGTGGTACATTTCTTCTGACCCATTATTAATGTCAGGGCCTCAACTGCAGGGGAAATAGAGGAGGATGAATGGCCTTGAATTGAGAAGCTATGGAGCTGGCTTGTCCAGAAAGCAAGGACATTGTAGTAATGGTACAAGTCAGAGAAAACAAATTGCAAATCTGTGAACTAGTAGTTGAAGAATGTTGTGAGTATAGTTTTGCTCATAAGTTGGATGGTCTTCTTTTAAATGTGGTCCAAGATGGAGCGGGGGGGATGCACATAACCTAATGGTTAGGGTGTTGTACCCACGGTGTGATATTCCTGAACCAGAAAGTTCTTTGTGTTCTTGAGCAAAACACTTCATCTCATATTGCTCTGTGATTACTTCAACAGCTTACGGCCATATCATGTTGAAAGCACCGGTTCTCGTCCGATCACCGTAGTTAAGCAACGTTGAGCCTAGTTAGTACTTAGATGGGTGACCGCTTGGGAAACCTAGGTGCTGTAAGCATCACACACTTAGGTGTAGGAGTGGCTGTTTGGTAAGTAGCTTGCTTATGAACCACATGGTTCCAGGTTCAGTCCCACTGCGTGGCACCTTGGACAAGTGTCTTCTACTATAGCCTCGGGCTAACCAAAGCCTTGTGAGTGGATTTGGTAGACGGAAACTGAAAGAAGCATGTCGTATATATGCATATATATATATATATATATATATATATATGTGTGTGTATATGTTTGTGTCTGTGTCCCCCAACATCGCTTGACAACTGATGCTGGTGTGTTTACACCCCCATAACTTAGCAGTTCGGCAAAAGAGACCAACAAAATAAGTACTAGGCTTACAAAGAATAAGTCCTGGGGTCGATTTGCTCGACTAAAGGCAGTGCTCCAGCATGGCCACAGTCAAATGACTGAAACAAGTAAAAGAGTAAAAGAGCTGACATGTGACACACTGTGCACCTGTTCAGGGAACATTTATTTGATAGAATGAGTGAGCTAATGTACAGTACATACATTTGGTCACTATAAACAAATCACTTCTGCAGGATGTTCAGCAAGAAGTTACAGAATAATTTTTCATGGACTATGAGAGACTATCATTATATGAGATACATTCATTCCTGAAGTTCTGAGGCTTTTTTTTAGGAGAGGCAGTTATAACTGTCCTAGATTACTGTAATTTTAGTATATATCATTGCTATACTAAGCTGACTTATCAACTTATCTTATTCCAGATTGAAGGAGACAGCTGTAACAGATGACTAGTTTGCAGAATGCAATCATAGCATGAAGACAATTTGGAAGCTTACTGTGCAATAAAGTTTAGTGCTAAACTAGGC
Source organism: Octopus bimaculoides (assembly GCF_046866305.1). Lineage (NCBI taxonomy): Eukaryota > Metazoa > Mollusca > Cephalopoda > Octopoda > Octopodidae > Octopus > Octopus bimaculoides. The sequence goes on along the minus strand of NC_142932.1, from coordinate 89,325,402 downwards.
AAAAATGTTACAGAAACTTATGAAATTCTCCAGCCTGCTTATGGATTAATCTGCAAATGCAGTGCATCTGCTTTTAGCTGGTACAGGAAGCCAGGCAAAACAAAGTCTCATGATAATTCCCTTTTTTGACAAGGGCATCATCTACATCCATCGTATTCCTTCTGGCCAGATGGTCAACAAAGAGTACTTTGCAGAGGTTTTGAGGGAGTTCAGGAAGAGATTTCTTTGCAAAAGCCAGAGTACCAGCACTAGGGCAATACCATCCTGGTCCACAATTCCATCCTGGTAACCAACTACTTGACAGAGGTAGATATCAAAACTGTCCTTCAGTCCAGACTTTGCCCCCTGGTTGATCAGCAAGTTATAGGAGAAGATGAATAAGGCTGTGACAAGAGTCCTGGACATCTTCACTTTGGAGGACTTCCATGGGTGCCTTCACAGAGTGGTTGGAGCACTATAGCAAGTGTATTGATGTAAAAGGAACCTCCTTTGAAGGAGATTAAAGTTTTGTACTTCTTTGAAATTAATAAATGTCTCTCCTGAAAATGTCTCAAAACTTCTGGAATGGACCTTTACACACACACACACACACACACACACACACACACACACACACACACACACAGTCCCATATACCTAAACAATATTCTGATGTCAGTGTTACATGAGCACTGTAGTAGAAGCAGTACACCAATGCTGATCTTATTTGTTGAACTTTGTAGGCTAAAATTAGACTAAGGTTTATTGGGAGTAAAGATATGCTATACGCTAAATATGATTTAGTACTCAAGTACTTTATGGTCAGAGTTCAATATACAGTGATGTAAACATTTTCCAAACCCAAGTAGCAGTTTCCTTAAGCACAATTATTTATAGAATATGTAAGGACTATATATATTTGACTTCTCTCTCTCTCTCAATGAAAAGAAAATGAGTAAAGTGAAAGCATATGCACAAGTCTACTACTTAACTTCTAACAGAATTGAGGAAAGGGTTATAGTTGTTTAAATCAACCCTCAATAAAGAGTTGTAACTGAATCCCAGAAAGTATTTTGTCAGTGCTTACCAATATGTTATTTACCACTTTCCTACAGCTTAACACGGTTAATTTGTGTGATTTGTCATATCATCATTATTCTAAACTAGTTTAATATTTCATTATTAAACTGTAGCTAACAATTTAATCTCCATTTAGTTCCTAGTATTAATGTACACTAAATTAGTAGTATGTAGGAGTGTGGTTATATTGGAGTCGTATTTCTTTCGTTCTTAAATTCAGCATACGGTTCATTCTTTTACTCTTCTACTTGTTTCAGTCATTTGATTGCGACCATGCTGGAGCACCACCTTTAATCGAGCAAATCAACCCCAGGACTTATTATTTGTAAGCCTAGTACTTATTCTATCGGTCTCTTTTGCTGAACCGCTAGGTTACGGGGACGTAAACACACCACCATCAGTAGTCAAGCAATGGTGGGGGGGGACAAACACAGACACACAAACATATACACACATACATATATACGACAGGCTTCTTTCAGTTTCCATCTTTCAAATCCACTCACAAGGCTTTGGTCGGTCCGAGGTTATGGTAGAAGACACTTGCCCAAGTTGCCATGCAGTGGGAATGAACCCAGAACCGTATGGTTGATAAGCAAGCTACTTACCACACAGCCACTCCTGTGCCTATAACAATTTATTTTTTTGTAAATTAAACTTAAACTTTTTGACAGAAAAAAATTACCCATTCAATGTTTCAGCTCAATTTTTCTATAAATCAGTATGTTGAGGAAAATTAAAATTGGCTACTGTCGTAAGCCAACCTTTTAATATGTATGTATAACAAGTATACAGTATAAATATATATTTTATATATACACAAGGTATATATATATATATATATATATATACACACACACAAGGTATATATTATATATACACAGCAAAAGTAATGCCCTTTTTTGATTTATTAACTTTTATTGAACAAACATAAATTACAGTATTCTTTCTTTTATTCTTTTACTTGTTTCAGTCATTTGACTGCACCTGTGCTGAAGCACCGCTTTGAAGGACCTTCTTTTTTTTAAAGCATAGTACTTATTCTATCAGTCACTTTTGCCAAACCACTAAGTTATGGGGATATAAACACACCAACACCAGTTGTCAAGCAGTGATGGGGGGACAAACACAAATACACACATACATATATATATCACACTTTCTGATCAAAATATAATCTTTGAGATGCCAGTCCTTAAATCTTGGGTGCATTCAGGTGGTTTTATATTTATTTTTCTGCTTAAACAGAATATTGGTAACAACCAGATTATTCTCAGTACAAAACATCTAAAAGAACTACTACATTTTTATTACATGGGGTTGAGAGGACTTCTTTGTTTTGATGAGGACTTCTTTGTTTTGATGAGGACATGGTAACTTCTCCAAAATATGTACTAAGACAGAATGTACCTAGTACACTCTGCAAAGTAGCCAACGTTATAAAGGGTCTAAAGCCATAGAAACCAAGCCCAAAATAAAATATATGAGCAAGATGAGAGTTTCTGATCCATGCAGTAGTGCAGTAACTTTGAGTAAGAACTGATTCTGACTGGTAAAACTTGCCCAACCCAGATTAGCATGACAGTAGATGTAAAATGATGATGATGATGATGATGATTTTATATATATATATATATATATATATATATATATATATATATAATCTTAATATTTGTCTATCTAAGTGTAAGTTAGCAAGAAATAGTAAGATCACTAGGCTGAATAACTTACAACAACTAACTCAGTACTAAACTACTTCAAGTTTAAATATCTCTATTTGTCAATATTACATTTCATTGCCACCACCCCAGTAGTGCAAGTAGAATAATTATCACTAAGATCTATCAACTATATCCTCCTTCCTCGAAACAAAAAGGGTTTTATGCCTTTAAGCCAAGCCAAAACAAAAAAAAGAAACATTATTTGTCTGTTGTCTGCTGAATACAAAGGTGTAACAAGATTCAACTGAATTCCTAGACATGACTATATTTAGCAGCAATGCAGAACACCGATCCTACCCAGTTTGTTATTGATAAAATATAGTGGTTTAGGGGGAAAAAATGAATTAGCAATGAATATATTATATAAGAAGCAGCAGTGAACATGTAATGAGAGGAAGGTGTAGGGTAAAAATAGAGTTTATCTCCTTTCCCCATCACCTAACTAGAATATGAAAGAAATATTTATGAATGAAAAAGTCACAACCAGCTAATGTAATGTGTATAACAAGTAACTAATATTTTAATAAGTGATTTTAGTGTAGAATATGTAGTGGTAGGCTGACAGAAACAGTAAAACCACCAAGACAGACAGCAAAGGAAAAAAAACTAGAGACCCATGAAAATAGTGATGGTCTACATTGGTTAAAATAAGATCCACTTATTAGCCATGACGGGAAAGCACATTATGCCATTTCAAATAGGGCCCTTCTCTGGAGAATAAATACCTCATAGTATAGGTTTCCCTCACTTCAAATGCAGTCAAGGTTCACTGTCTTTTATCCTTCAAGGATCAGCAAATTAACTACTGGTGTCATATAAGTGACTGTACTGTCTTAAAAACATTGGCCTTCAACTTTGCTACATTTAGAGTATAGGGAGTTCCATTAACAAACTTCCATAGAGATGATACAATTAGATGTATGAATGCCTTACAGCTTAGATATTATAACTGTGTACTGTGGTCGATTCAACCAACTAGTTTAATTTGAGTTAGTAAGAATTTTGGGAAAGTGATGAACATTACTCAGTTGTGTAACTGTGTAATTTGGTACCAAAGTAAGTAATTATTATAATAGGATAATTAACACCAAGGTGCAGCATTAAAAAGTCATTGAATAAAATCCATAGGCAAGGGTTAATCTTAACTGGTATGATTTGTATCTCTTCACTCCCTTGACAAAAAAAAAAGACATTGGTTATTGTAGTAAGAAACTCCTAAAAAGTTGGGATGATCATAGCTGAGATGCTTTTTTAACTTAGGTTTGCTTGATCAGAATTGACTTTGGGTTAAATAACAACAACATAAGATGTTATTATGTCTTTTTTACTTTCTATCATTCCTCCTCTCTCTCTCTCTTTCTTTTTTTTTTTTAGTTTTCTCAACAACACATATTCCACATTAATAAATAAATAAATAAATAAATAAATAATAATAATAAAGTAACAGATATTACAAATCCCATGATGAAATTTTCTGTTTTAGAGATACATGTAGACCATCCTCTAATTTAGTTATATTTCCAAGTATTGCAATGTTAAACAGGTGTTACGTCAAGAAGTAGTGACTCATTATTTAGAACTAATCTGAGAGGAAACTAATGGAAAATTTTAAACATTTTTACACAAGAATACTAACAAGAAAAAAAGCTACTGAAAAAGTTACTGAAACAAAGATAAACTAGAATATGTAACATATGCCATGGGTACTGCTGGAACAAGGTGAGGTGTTGAGCCATAAACTGATACCCATTTAAAGTAAGTTAATATTAGAACATCCCAAAAGAGGCAAGCTGGCAGAATCATGAGCACACTGGGCAAAATACTTAATGGTATTTCATCCGTCTCAACATTATGAGCTCAAATTCAGCCAAGGACAACTTTTCCTATCATCTTTTTAAGGTCGATAAAATAAATACCAGTTGAGCATTGCAGTCAATTAAATTGACTTAGCCCCTCCCCTGGAATTTGCTGGCCTTGTGCCAAAACTTGAAACCAACATTAGAACATCTCTAAATACTACATTACAAATTAACAGTCATCTATTAGTGCTACATTACAAATTAGCATGTTAATTATTTGAAAGTTGCTTGAATTAAAGTATGTTACAATATATAACTAAAACATTTCAAAGTGAAAATAACATCCTCCCTTAAATCTGTCTGAGAGAACAACATGAGAATGTGGATGAAGTACCAACCAATTTGTTGAAATCAGTCTTTACATGGTTGCTCAAACTGCTAGGAATATCAACCAAATCTTTACTCTGTACTCTGCTACCTTTAAAAAACGAACAGGGCATATTGCATAATATAGTCAGACTATTTTTGGAATAATGTGTTGGTCATGGCTCAATCAGGATTAATCTCAGACCAAACAACTAATTGAAAAGTTAACAGTTTGTTGTCTTTAGCAAAGACATTTATTTCTCAGAATGGACCAGTCCATTGTGCTCAAAATAAATACAGGAGAAAAGGAACAACTACCACTGAATATAAAGCAACTTTGTAAAATTGAGAAATGATTTGTTAGCTTGAAGAGGTATATTCAACTCCATCTAAAAGTATAGAACTTTTTAAAGTTGATTTGCATTAAAAATGATAAATGATAGTAATTTACTTGAATGATTTGCCAATAACAACACATTTCTCTGAAATCTTTATTTTCTTTCTTTCATTTGAGAAGAGGAATCTTTAGCCAACTTATATAAAGTAGTAATACAATATCTTCTCTTTTTGTTTTCATTCATTGACATTATCTTACATATTTTGCTTAACTCATCACCTGTATTGCTTGAAGGATTTTGCAAACATTTCTCTCATGATAAATGAAGATGAAGTCTTCAGTGACATGCCAACAAACCCAAGGGATCACAAGACAAAAAATAATCCATCCAACTTTCAGAAAGAAAGTAGGATCTTTCTTAGAATTAATGCGAAATAGAAAATAGAAGTTAATAAGAAGAAAAGAGAGAAATGATAGAAAGCATTTTATATTCCACTTTATCGGACAAGGGTTAATAATAGGTTTAGTTCATTATAAAATTTGCAAGCTCTCAATACATATAATCATAGAAACAAGCTCTCAATACATATAAACTGAAATAATAATAGATTGAAACAAGGTATGCAATTTGAAACAAGATGTACAACAATTTGAAACACGCACACACAGGGTTTGCATTGTCAATATATTTATTTCTGATAAAATCTTATATTTAAGAATTACTATTAATCCTGCAATATGCATTCTATTACTTTTGCACAAAACACTGAACAGTACTTGCTCAAGATTTCCAAGCCAAAGTACAAAATTATTAACATTATTACACATATATGAGATTAACAATAGCAAAAGTGAATGAGGTAGAGAAAAATAAAAGCAACTGGCTGCAGACAAGTGATGCTGTAAATATCAATTTCTGCCAGATCATCAAAAAAACACAAGTAAGATAGCTACTTACTCTTTAAGATTGAAACCTATATGTAGAAAGTCTATGAATATCAGCTAACTTTTACCTCAGAAAAAAAATAACCTACTTCTGACTGAGTGATCAGGAAGTAAATAAGCCTATACAAATACTAAAAAAAAAACACTGTAACATTAAGACAGAAAGATATAGTTTGAAATTTGACTATTAGTTATAGCTAGTTGAGTGACTTCATAGATGCTTTGTTGAGGATTATGAGAGTCTCATCTGGACTCTTAATCTCTCCACAACAAATGACAAAGAACAAAACAGTATACTTTGCATACATACCACAGCCACTGATCAATTATACAACGAAGCAAAAATACTAAGAATGAAAAAGAGCACTGTTTATTACTATTGTAAACTCTACTCCCCATAGTCCCTACTGCTAGTTACAACTACTCAATCCTAACAATCAGTCATATCTTCAATACCTCATAACACTACAACAATAGCAGCCTAAACATTCTCTCTTCCAAACAATGTAAATATTTAAAACACATATACACAAGTAACTTCATAGCTCCCAAACCAATAAACGAGTCTGTGTGTAATCACCTGACCTCCTAGAAAAAGACATACTGTCTGATAGAATGAAAGAGCACATTAGATAATGTGGCTCTACATAAATTTATAAAGATAGGATGGGCTTTTTAAGTACATGGATGTACTCAATAAAGATCATCCTGGGTCTTAAATAGCAACAATATCATTAGTTTCCAAAACTGTACTGAGATAAACACCACTTAAGACAATTGAAGAGAAACTAATTATCAAGCTCCAACCAAGTTTCACCATGCCCATCACTGCTATGATTAACTAAACAGAAAGACAGGCAGGCAGACAATGGAAAAGAAATAAAAAGATTAAAACTGAGGAAAAAGTTGGGGAGCCTAAACAGTTACACTTCATACTGGAGAAATGGGATATCAGGAATAATGGATCTCACACCCTAATCACTGGACCATGGTGCATGGGAGAACTAAATGATAATAAAACACAACACTGACATTTTTTCTATGCTGTTAGTTAATAGAACTTTCAGTGAAAGATCCATATTTGTTTCACAAAAAAAACAGCTTTAATAAGAGTAAGCAGCCATATCAAAATCTTTATACTAATACAAGTATATAGCCTAATCTCAAATAGCATATACCCGAATTTCAATTTGTTTTCATTTCATTCCTTGTAAGTTAGAAGAGGAAAACAAAGCCCATGAACTTTGCATGGCTCCTAGATGGATGAGGTTTTTATGTGGTTGAAATCTAATTGTCAAATCTGTAGCAAAATTTTGGGTCCCAGTTTGAATGCTTGCAACAAAGTTGTCTACACTAAAGGCAACCAAGGACCTGGTGGTGATGATCAACTCTAACAATTATATTTCGTATATGTGTATCGTTGGAATTAATGGTTTCTATGGGGTGGGGTCTACAAAGCTGAGCTACATTAGGACACATATAGAGATTAAAAAAAAAAAACCAAGTCAATGTTTTGGATCAGTAGTTAACCCTTAAACAGCAAACATCATAAATTTAGATTTCAAAAATTTTACCTGGATATGACCATCATCAATCAATGCCTAAGCATAAGCAGCCCTTGTTGAGGGGAGAAATCAAATAGCAAATAGAAGATTTTTACAGTAATAATGAAATGTTTTCTGACTTTTCTTCATCATCAGACAAAGTAGATGATGGTGACAATCCTCTAAATAATAAAAGTAATGCTTCAACTTGCACCAATTTTTCATCATTTGTATATTCATTTGGCAACAACATGAGAATCTCAAATGAATTTATGCCTGTGCCAGATATGCAAGGGAAAGTGAATATTTTATGTCATTTTTCAATAATGGGACTGTAAATTTTCATAGCTTTTGTACTTACTTAAAGTGAAGATAGGTACAAAAATTATCTTGAAGAAAGAAAAGATATTTTCTTTTGTTGTTTTGCTCATTCAGCACACACATTCATGGAACCCTTTCCTGCTGTTTAAGGATCAAAGGGTGTTGACTTCAAATTAACTACAGGAATCTCATTATGTAACTTGATCAATGCACTTAGTAGTAGGCAATACAATTCACCATGATGTCACAAATAAGTTGCTGAATACTATGGGATTGTTGACTTCGATAGAGCTCCCTCCTATCCAAAGGCATGATTATTGCTCAAATACTGCACACCAACGAATTGGGACTAAGTATGTCAAAACAAAAGAAAGAAGTCATCCTGTGCTCTCCTTGGGCTTTAGAAGGGAGTTATATTTATCATATGAAGACAAAATTTTTCATAGTCTTTACAAACAAATGAATTACATATTTTGCCAACAAGCCAACAAAGAAGCCTCTACATGAGCACTTCACCTGCTAGAAATAGCAGTGAAAATCCATAAAAGTCATATGTTGTCATCCTAAAAAAAGGGGGAAGATACACTGGATAATGTAGTCATTGACATGGTATGACTGAGAATAAGATTGGTTGGTCATGGCTCAAACATCCTGACCATATATTATCTTGATTGATCAGAGCTGGCCAAGGGTTAAACAACAGTATATTCTGATATAACTGACTAACTGATACTTTTACTCTGAAACAGGAAGGAATGAAAAAGATTAAAACAACAGTAGGGTTTAAGCAAATGGAAACAGAGAGGAAGCCTCCAATGTGATACTCAATCCCAGTCATTTCCATGGCTGACCTTCTAAAATCATGATGGTCATATGGCAAAGAGTTGTAAAAGAAAACATTTAATTACCGTATCTGTTTCAGCAAACAACTAAAATAAGTTGAGCCACCTCAGCAAGTAAATCTACAGCTGTAGATTCACTAACAAAGTTTCATTGAAAATATGGTTTTTTCAAGCATACTACTACATTATCATATTTGATAAACAATATCAACAATCAAAAACAAAAATGAAACACTTCCTTAGTAGGCAGAAGTATTATCGTCATCATGACTTTATACTTTGGACAGATAGTAATATGTAACTAGGAAGGTAACTAAGTGTTCTATATTAAAAATATAAAAAAGCAGTGAGAGAGAAAAAAAATTTATTTCATTCTATAAACTAACCAGCCAGTGTAACACCACCCACCTCCAACTCATTACTATCAAAGCATAAAATCTTTTTCTTTTCATGCCTTTTGTTCCACAACAGATATTTAAGTTTAACAATGTATGAAAATAGTATATATATATTTTTTTTTTTTTTTTTTTTTTTTTTTTAAATGAGCTGTTTACATGTATATTTAAATACATGTTTTTAAAAATTAATTATAGAAGATCTTAAGTTTCTTCCAGCCTCTTCAAGTTTTTCAAATTTTCACCAGATTATTTTCAAAAAATATAGTTCTGATGTAGATTGTCATGATGATGAGAAAATTAATTTTTTTCTAGAAATTAATAATAAAAACAGTTACAAGCATTTAAAGTTTTGTAATTTTAGCCAATCAGCAACCTTCATTGCCAGATATATCAAACATCACAACTGTTTGTCCAATGGGAACAACAGATATAAACCTTTTATGCAGTCTCTCGACCTGCTAGAAAGAACAGCCAAATCTTCCTTAAATTACACCATATCTCCAAAAAAAAAAAAGAAGAAAAGGACAACATTTTGTGTCACAGCACCATTTTTTCCTCAGATCAATATTAAATGTCTTTTCTCTTTTCTTATGATAAAATTGTTTTTACAAGGTCAGGTGGCAGAGAAAGAATACCATCATTATCATCATCAACATTGCACTTCATATAATAGCATTGGTAACCAGTTCTTTGTCCACCTCCTCTTCCACAATTTCCTTTTAACTTTGATTACAATTTTATCATAAGGAAAGAGGAAGTACATTTAATATGAATTGTGGGGCCCTGTAACTGATTTAAGGGCCACGAGGTCAATCAAAAGTTACATCTGTGGAGACTAACTTTAATTTAAATGTTATTAATAGCATTCAACAAGTGGGCTTGCCTCAACTGGGGAAATAAATGGTGCTGTAACTCAATGTGTTGTTATTTTTGAATTTTTTAATGTTATGGCACAGTTTAAGGAAGATTTGGCTGCTATTTCAAGCCAGTCAAAAGAACATGTAATGGTTTTGTGTGTGCTGCTCCCATGTACAGAAGACTACAGTTCTTGAAAGTGTTTAGTGCAGGGCATTAGATAGAGGGTGAAAAGACGCTGTAGAGATGACAAGAGGGATATGTCATATAGTTTGCAAGTTCAGAAAACAGAAACTGTAGAAGAGAGGGAAGAAATAATGCTGTGATTCAGTGGCTGTAATGCATTGATAAGTTGCGATAAATCATAAAATGTCTTTCAGATGCAATGTGGGATAGTTCTGTACCTAGTAACAGTGCCTCTGCAAGTATTCCAATATAGGACTTGGTTGTCATTTTCCTATTGAAGGACATTCATTATGTAAGTCTATGTATATGAATGTATGTCAGTAAAGGATAGCAGTTAGGCACCTTTTTTTGTAAAAAGGTATTTATTTAAGAACTGTAGTCCTACACCATGTATTAATTTAGCAAGGTATTTTGCAAAGCTTCTTCAACCCTTGATAATTTGGTTAACAGGTTATCTGAATTAAAATGTCAGCTGCCATATTATTAGACTGAACAAATATTTTCTTTACTGGAGTTCACTGCTGTATCATCAGGTTATTCGCTATTCCTTTGCTTTAGTTTAGAAGCCCTACTTTCCCACCAACCATCACCAACTGGATAGTAGAGTGCTACCCTATTGTTAACTTTACAGGGTGAAATACCCCCACCACCACCATCATCATCTTCACATGAGCACTTAGTAATATTTTACTTGCACAAATATAGGTAGACTAAACTGCTTTAAATGATATGCATATAAAAATGCTAGAACGCACACATACACATGGATATGTTGCTTGACCTACTAGGTATAACAAGCATATTTCTTAACTCATTACCAGATTTAAAAACTACAACATATTTGAAAATGCCAAACATTTAAAACCATATTTGCAAAGTGCTTCCCATGCTATATTGCCAATTTTCAAATCGTTTTCTCTAATCTAGCAGCTTGCTTCCTGATTTACCTGGTTGAATATTGAAGGTCTTGTTTCAGAATATCTTTGAATTTGAGCCTTAAGATTGTCTATAAAACATAACCTTTGATGAGTTGAAAAGTGAGCCTTTTTGTGGTAGCTCAGCTAGCAAGAAATCGAAGCCAAGCTTTTCTCACATGACACCTTATCCTCTTTAAAAAGTAAAGGAGACCTAATATAATGTAGTATTAGATACACAGCATCTGAAAGAAAGTAGGTGGATGGTCATAGCTGAAATGTTTTAAATCATAGGTCTATTTGAACAGAAATGATGGTGGGGGAATACTGAATAACTTCCAGAACTAGTCTTCCGGAATTACCATACTGACCACACTTTATATATTGAACCTCAATTAATTAACATTTACTCTAGCAAAAATAATTTCTACATGCCCTACCTAGTATATGCACTCTGACTCATCCCATTAAAACTGGTACACCTCAGCCCATATCTAGTATATGTACTCCTTGGGCCAAGCCAAAGATATTGATCACAGACAACAAGTGCATTTTCTATTAAATATATTAGTAACATTCATATCTTATGAAGTTGTGGTGTTTGTGCACATTTTAAAGCAGAATGTGCTATTTTATTTCTAAAAGAAAACTTTGATTGGATGCAAAGCTAGTTAGTACAGCAGAGAAATATACTGTTGATTGAATTCATCCAAGTATATTACAGGTACATTTTTATGAAATCCGGGCAAGTGAAAGAAAGACAAAACTCAAGCAGAAACTTGAACTCAGAAAATAGATGGATGGAACTAACTATTGGCTTTCTTTCAATACAGAAGGCCATGTAATTTACAAAGAGCAAACAAGAGGTGTATTGTTCATGCATTTTCTATAAATATTAGCAGCAGAAGATAAGTGAAGTGGCTTTCATCAGAAATAGAAACTGTGTTGACTCAGCTTCCTGGAAGCTTGCCTCTTGCTCTACATGGTGCTGCACAGTATTTAGTATGCCATTTCTGTTTCACTTGCCACACAGGTTCGTATATTTTTTCATGTGTGTGTGTATGTATATGTATGTGTGTGTGTATATAGAAATAAAATAAAATATAATAAATTATAATAAAATAAGATTGATAGGGGATAAAGAAGTTAATACAATATAAAATGGTGCAATTAAAAACAAAAAATGGAATAAAGTTGCTTTGTTGCAGGAGGTTGTAGAGACAGTCATTAGGTGGAGGGGGTTGTGTTTAGTTCGAAGGGGATAGTTGTTCATAGATTAAAAATATAATACTGTTCCAGGTGGAGTCGCAAGTGTGTGGATCTGTGGTGCAGATCAAGGCCAAAGACGGAGTTGTTAGAAGAGGAGTGGTTGGCCAAGCAGAAGTGATAGGCAATGGGGGTGTTCAAACATAGCCGAACATCCCTTAGGTGTTTGGTGAACCGGATGGCCAGCCGGCGGCCCGTCTAACCTACATATCATTTGCCACAGAGGTTGCATCTAATACAGTATATGAGGCTAGAAGAGGTGCAAGAGAAGGAATTTATGATGTGAAGAGTGTGCTGATTGGAACCAGTGAGGGAGGTAGTGTTGGCGATGAAGGGGCAGGACTGGCAGCAGTATCTGGAACACGGAAAGGATCCAGGAGGGCTGCAGAGAAGAGGAGAAGGTGCTACAGACCAGTAGATCGCGTAAGTTCTGGGAGTGTTTAAAGGACAAGGGTGGGTTGGGGAAAATGGGGTGGGTGGTGGGATCAAGCTGGAGATGACGGAAGGCCTGTAGGATCCTCTGACGAAGGGGTAAAGTGGGAAAGGGGGTGCGGTTGGGGAGTGGTGTGGGGAAGGAGAGAGGGTGGTGGTGTGATTGATTCGATGAGTGCAGCAAGGGCGGTTTGGACAAGGGTTGAGGGGCATCCTTGATGCATGAACAGGCGGGCATGAACAGGAGGGCATGAACAGGCAGGCAAATATTTGGAAATATGCTGTACGTGAGAAGACCCGGCAAGCCAAGTGAGAGCAAAATCTGTGGCCTCTGCCAGAAGTGTAGCCAGCTCACTTATTTGTATCTTTACTTCATTGGACATTAAACTCTGCTTGCGAAGACCTGTTGAGGCAAATGAATTTGAAATCGAAATCGAACCAAATTCGATGACTGGCACCCATGCCAACATCTCCTTCATTGGACAATAAACTCTGCTTGTGAAGACCTGTTGGGGCAAGTGAAATCGAAATTGTAATTGAACCATATCTGATGACTGGCACCTGTGCCAGTGGAGCACTAACAGCACTGTCTGAGCGCAATCATTGCCAGAGCAGCTGTCTAGCTTCCGGGCTAGTGGCCCGTAAATAGCACCATTCAAGCAAGCATCGCCTTACTGGCACTTGTGCCGATGCACGTTAGAAAACCATTCAAGTAAGGTCGTTGCTAGTGTCGCTGGACTGGCTCCTGTGCAGGTGGCACGTAAAAAACACCATTTTGAGCATGGCTGTTGCCAGTACCGTGCAACTGACTCTCGTGCCGGTGGCACGTTAAAGCACCCACTACATTCTCGGAGTGGTTGGCATTAGGAAGGGCATCCAGCTGTAGAAACTCTGCCAGATCAGACTGGAGCCTGGTGCAGCCATCCGGTTCACCAGTCCTCAGTCAAATTGTCCAACCCATGCTAGTATAGAACGCAGACATTAAACGATGATGATGATGACGATATATATACATATAATATTATTACAAATTTGGAATTTTACGAATAGAACCGCAACTCCTATTTCAGGACAACCTTATTGTCTGGAATACACATAGAAAGTTATGTCCTGTATAATAATAAAATAATATAAGCATTTTAAAACCTACTATAAAGTACAATAAAATTATTTAAAAACTTATTTGTAAAATATTTGAAAAAATATATATACCTTACCCGTTATTAGTCTGTGGGGACAGAATATATTTTTAATCAACACTACACATGTTTCTACGCTGGTGGTGTGTTTTTCCAGGCTATACCTATTACATAAATCCACCAGTGTGTCCTCAGGCTATTTATTTTATTGTTATTATTATTAACTGATCAAAGTTAAAACTACATATTCTAATACAAATTAAATAGAAAACTAAGAATATAAATAAAAATATTATAAAAATATATAACTTACAAATATATTCTTAAAAATTAAAAAATATATATACATACATATATATATACACATATACATATATATAAACACATATATACATATATATATACATACACATGTATATATAAACACACATATATATATATATACATATATATACATATATATACATACATATATATACAAATACACATGCACATATATATATATATATATATATATACATATACAAATACACATACATATATGCCCTTCCTCTGAGTGGTTGGCGTTAGGAAGGGCATCCAGCTGTAGAAACTCTGCCAAATTAGATTGGAGCCTGGTGTTGCCATCCGGTTTCACCAGTCCTCAGTCAAATCGTCCAACCCATGCTAGCATGGAAGGCGGACGTTAAACGATGATGATGATGATGATGATGATATATATATATATATATATATATATATATACAAATACACACACACACACATATATATATATATATATATAAATATATATAAATACACAAACATATATACATATATATACATATACATATATAAATACACATATATATACACACATATACACACACATATATATACACACATATACATATATATACACACACACATATATACATACACATATATATACGCATATTCATATATATACACACACATACACATATACACACATACATATATACACACACATTTATATACACATATATATATATATATATATATAAATATATACACATATATATATACACATATATATAGATATATACACATACACACACACACGCACATACAGATATATATATATATATATATATATATATATATAAAAGCAAGTAATGTTAGAAATCATAAGATAAACATTTTTTAAGACAGTCTGCATTTAAAACAGATGTAGCTGACTCTACAGTAGTGGAGAAGACTGAAAAAGAAATAGCACCAGCCAAAATTGGAAATGAAATCTGATGCTCAGCATCTTATCTGAAGCAATTTCTGTGTTTTGCCACTTCAGGGAAGGTGAAAAGAAGGAGAAGAAAAAATAAAAAAATAAATAAATAATTACTGCCCACGCTTACATCTCAATATAGTTTCAACTAATAGATTCTATATACTATCTTTTATGAAACTATGATGATAAAGCCAACAACAACAAGAAATATTTATTATATAATAGATTATGCCATTTGAAAAAGCTTATGAGTTACCTTTTTTTTATTTACAATTAAAGCAAAACACAATCAGCACCACCATTCTGGCAATACTTCCACCACATACACCATCACCACTACCATGGTGGTGTCTGCTACCACTGTAATCTCCATCACCACATTAGGATAAGAGCTATCAAGTATGGTATTTATTGCCAAACCTTACACAATAGCTGTGATAGTTTGACATGTAAAAAAATAATTCAAGTTGAAGAAGAGCTGATGAATGACTAGAAACAAGGAATTTCTAAGAATAACATCAGTTATTCATGGGTACTTTTTGATTAGTACTAAGTGAAAAGGTTTAGTTTACAGGCAGAAGTGGAAGAATATAGGAAAAAGGAATGATGGGAGGTATATTTTTGGCTTAAGGAAATAAAAGA
Source organism: Octopus bimaculoides (assembly GCF_046866305.1). Lineage (NCBI taxonomy): Eukaryota > Metazoa > Mollusca > Cephalopoda > Octopoda > Octopodidae > Octopus > Octopus bimaculoides. The sequence continues at coordinate 89,309,390 of NC_142932.1, read as the reverse complement.
ACATATCTGCACATAGTGTCAATTCCATCTTCAGTATAAGAAATAGTTTATATTTTACTTATTTATGTATTTTTGCTTTCGTTTGCTTTTGTCTCTTTCTTTTCCCCCAAAATAGATATAGTTCATGTCATTTTGTTTTTATACTTGGTTTAAAAATTGATTTCTTTTGATTAGGTGCAAGGGCAATTTTGGAAAGGGAAGTAGGTGAATCCACAAATCCAGAAAAGGGCAAAGTCAACTCCAGTAGGATTTGAACTTGCAATCAGCAGATAAAGAAACAGGAAAACTCATTTAGTTTGGTTACTCCCAACTCTTAGCTCTTAGTAACACACATATATATGCATACATATATTACTTCTTTAAAATAAATTTTATGGAGAAATAGCAACTAAAATTGGTTCAGATTCAAATTCACAAATTTGTAAGGTAATTTTACTGAATCACTATATAGCTAATACGCATTTTACTGTAAGGTCTCACATACTACTATTTCTGCCATTTCACTTCCCTTAGGGAGAATAATAATTACATGTATTATTATTAGGATTACTATTAGTAATAATAATTATTGTTGTTGCTGTTCTGAGCAATGGACAGGAAATTAACAGTGTATGGGACAAAATGCCTTGCAATATCTTAATATATCCCTTCACATTTAGAATTCAAGTTTCATTGGGCTCAACTTTACCTTTCATCCTCAAGGTCCATTAAAATAGAGAGGATAGTCTAATCAACTACACTCCACTTCAGCTACATTCTACCATTGTTGCCTCCCCCAACCCCAAAGAAAAATTTAGGCAAATGTTCCTATGCTAGAAATCTTCATTAATTATAACTACTATTATTTATTATTGAACTAGTTATCTGCATAGTATAGTTTAGGAATAGTTTGAGCTGTAAAAAATGAATACAATTTCCATATGGCAATTAAATAGTTTAAATAATTTTTTTTTTATAATTAGAACCACATATGTTATGATTAAACCAGGCAGGCATTTACTATAGATAAAAGTAGTCTGACTGAACTGGAAATTTAGTTTGGTTTGAAAGAATGTGACATACAGCTCTATTTATGGTCAGCCCTTTTGCCTGAGTAGATAAAGTAACATCAAAAATAAATCCTGTCCTACAAATATATTAACCTTTCATATCTAACTGAATTTCATCTTGTGGTATTGAATTTCTTTTTAATATATATGCTAAAAAAAATTGTAATTCCTTTACAGGAATAGCTATTTCTTTGCAGAAAATATCTATTTAGGTGAACATAAATCACTTCCTCATGTTTATAGCAAATAATTTTTCAACCTATCAAAGGCCGAGCATTAGAAAATTATATATATAAGCTATAGAATAAGATTCTGTATAGTTGCTTGATATGATCAATGTAGCAACCAAATCTCCAAATTAATTCCTTACCATTATTAAAATGGGAATTACATGTCTTGAAGTTATAACTCTTTTGAAGTTCTATGGCCAACAATAAAGAAACAGAAAACAGCAATTATTCAAAACAGCTATCAAATATTACATAGATCTGCTCTCAGTATCAACCATGTTAACACAGCAACTGCAAAAGTTTCATTATTTGGTCTCAATCCCACGATGTTGGATACTAATAAAATGCTGGTGCTTCAGTAACACCAACACTTGTTATGGCCTAAAATATTATGGCATGAACATGTGTGTAGGCAAGCTAACACACACACATATATACTGACACCTACTCAGGCTGAAACATGTGTCAAGACTTCTTCTCTCCAGGCAATAAGCCTGTCTTTTCCTTTATGGCATGTGAGCTTTGGTGAATACTTGATTCTTGAAGTTATCTCTCCTCCTCATATGGAGCTATTCTCAATTGCCATTTGGTAATTGCAACATATCCTCTAGAGAGATATAATTTTAATAATCAAGAATTTATGTTGTATAGTATTTAATATAACTGTATTTGCCTATGTTGTCCATATACATGCCATGTAGCTCATTTTTGTCACACACGCACACAATGTGGATACACAGAAGAAAAAGATTGACTGAGGCTTTGACAGTTTAGTTTACTTGCTTTTATCAGACTGTGACTTCCTTTGGCTTTTGAAGCCTTATTTTTGCTTGATTTTTTTTTTTTGTCTTTATAAGGATGGGATCATCTGGTGGGTGGCACAATGTGAATGTAAAGTAGATTTGGTACTAATGCATTTGTAGAGAAAAAGTAGAAATGGCTATATAGGAAACAGGGATAGAGAAAAGGAGAAATGTGAATGAGTCTGAAGTAGAAAGAAATGGTTCATCAGGTGTTTATACACTGCTCCACCTACCAGATGAATGCCCCTCAAAAAATTTATATATATATATAAGACTTGAAGAACCAAGCTGATAATGGTTAGCAAATTGAAACTTCGAAGTTACTGTCAACCTTTTCTGGGTAAAAAAGTAAATATGATACTCAAGTGATCCTTCAATTTAATGTTCAACTACTTTTTTTATATATAATTTTACATAAAAACAAGCATTGATACACACACATAGTTCATTACTATAGTCAGCACAGAGCATAATTGATAAGTTTCTTTGGTATGCAATGCTGATGTGCAAAGACTCCAATTAATAAAGTTTATACAAGGAAAAGAAATTGTACAGAAGTACAAGAGATAAAATGCATAAATTCTAGAAAGCTCAAATGTGTTGTGAGAGGATCTGAAAACCTTTTCTCAGTTTAGCTGCCATTTAGTATGGTATTTGGGGTATATTGAGGGTCATATCGTCATTCAGTACACCAGCAATACATTCTCAATATCTTAACCAGTAGCTCTCAAACAATATGCTGCAGCACATAAGTACATATCAGGTCATCCTATAAGTTCTGTCCGATTTTACCTTTTTTAAAATTGAATGAAATTTAATAATATTTTAGAATGTCTAATGGAATTAAAAATTATTTTTATGCATTTGTGTACATTTAAACTAATTAAATATTATTTTACAGAATAATAGAATTAAAATTTCTTTGGTTAAAACCCTTTCTAACATGGAAGTATCCAAAGAGCACAATGCTTTATGAGTACAAAAAAGGAAACTCTGCCACTGAAGTGACTCGAAACATACACTCAGTTTATGGGAAAGAATGCTTGAATGAAAGAACTTGCAGAAGATGGTTTGCAAAATACAGAAGTGGAGATTTCAGCCTTGAAGATGAAGATAGAACAGGACGTCCAGTTGAGTTTGATGATAAGCTCATTGAGGTATTACTTGAAGAAAATCCTGCATTATCAGTTGAAGAATTGGCAATAAAGATTAGTTCAAACTATACAGCTGTTCATCGTCATCTTCAACAACTTGGAAAGGTTCCTAAACTTGGAAAATGGGTGCCTCATGAATTGCTTGAAAGCAACCACAAATCCTAAGTTGACATTTGCTCTTCTCTCCATTCTCGCGCTTGAGAAAACCCAACAAGCCAAGTGAGGCCATAACCTGTGGCCTATGCCAGTGGTGTAAACCAGCTCACTTATGAGTACCCTTCATTCATTGGACAATAAACTTTGCTTGTGAAGACCTGTTGAGGCAAGTGAAATCAAAGTGGTTGATGTGGCCAATGGCAATACCGCCTGATTGGCACTCGTGCCAGTGGAATGTTAAAGGCACCATCTGAATGTGGTCATTGCCAGGGCTGCCGACTGGCTCCCATGCTGGTGGCACATTAAAAGCACCATTCGAGCGTAATTGTTGCCAATATCACCTTACTGGCATATGTGCCGGTGGCACATGAAAAATAACATTCGAGCATGGTCGTTGCCAGTGCCGCCAGACTGTGTCCCATGCAGGTGGCATGTAAAAAACACCTTTTGAGCGTGGTCGTTGCCTGTACCACCTGACTGGCCCTTGTGCCAGTAGCATATAAAAGTACCCACTACACTCTTGGAGTGGTTGGTGTTAAGAAGGGCATCCCGCTGTTGAAACTTTGCCAGATCAGATTGGAGCCTGGTGAAACCTTCTGGTTCGCCAGTCCTCAGTCAAACTGTCCAACCTAGGCCAGCATGGAAAGCGAACATTAAATGATGATGATACATACATACATACATATATATAAATATATATATATATATATATATATATATACACACACATACGCACATATATATATATATAAACATTATATACAGAGAGACAGACAGACTCTATGAAATGGACAATCTAGCTAAATTTAAGATTTGGCTTTTTTTGGCATTTGATTACAGTAGAATTGTGGTAAAACTATCAACATTCATGACAGTAAATATTTTCTATCAGTAATTAGTCTCAAAGGAAGAGGGTTATATTTGGAGTTTCATAGACTGAAAATAAGGATAGTTGGATGAGGTAAAATGTTAAATTTGAATTCTTGCAATTTAATATCTGCTGGAAGAACTTGGATAGTTTTAGAGAGTTCTCATGGATTGAACATAAATTTCTTACAGTGGTAGTAGAGGTGATGTTGGTGATAATGAATGTTTCATATTTGCATCAATCTCACTAGTCTTGGAAGAGCCTGTAAAGGTTAGAATCACTGACTAAAAAGTTTTAAGATTGATATTTGTTAACAAAAGAAATAATAGTACAACTTCAACAAAATGACTATGGGTAAGATACAAGAATGCCAGCTCATGTCACTAAGCAGGACTCTGAAATTCTACTCACCCTCTGTTCAGCCTGCAATGGAAAACAACAAATCTACAAATGTTGCTAGCAACAGGCTAGTCTCTCATCCACAGAGAGATTTATCTTTTATCCACTGTTGGCATTTCCTTGTCTATTTAGTCAGCATGCTGAATAATACAAACTTCATTCACCTAGATGCTGGGAATAGACTCCTTATTATCTATGATAGGTTAGTGTCCAATACAGGGAAGGATTTATCTGTTATCTGTTAAAACACCATAAAACCAGAGCTAAGCACCAATCTTGTGCGCTCTGTAAACTCATGAAGACATTTTATTTGCATATACAACATAAATCTAAAGAACAAGGAAGTAAATCTGAGTTCTGGTTTTATTTTTTATTTCCTATTCTTTAACAAATGAAGGAAGAAAGAAAAATGAAAGGCAGAAAAAGAGAAGAAATAAAAAGGAAGAAAAGAAATGACTTTAAAATGAAGAAATAAAAAAAAAAAGAGAAAGGAAAAAACTACCACCTGACATTTTATTTGTTGATTAAAATTTTCTTTTCCTCACATCTCTCAATAAGCTTTCGGTGTTTTGGAACAAGCCAAATGAGGCATTTAATTGAGGTAGCATTACACATATTCTTAGACACACACATACAGCTCTACATAATACATAATAGAAAATGTTCAAATATCAACAAAATAAACATTACATAACATCCGTATTAAATTCACTTTCCCTAATATTATCCAAACATCCTTCATTTTCATAGTTTTGCAGAAAACAGCTGTTTTCTTCATTATAAACCTTACTGCTGTATTTCTTCAGCCCCTTTTTTTCCATATTTCATTTAATTTATTTATTCATTCACCAATTCCTACCACCCTATTCCATCTTCAAGGATATTTAAGCAACATATTTCTCATTTGCTCAAACCCAAAGCAGAAATATTTGCTGTCAACTTCTTTAAACTTTGTGTCTATTTGTTACAAAGAACAGTCAGCCTTCCAGTCCCACTCATTTTTCTTTATTTTAATTTTCTTTGTATTATTTCACTAAAAAACATTCAAGCATTCCTATGCACCAAGAAATCAATAAACTAAATCAGCAACATAGAATAAAGACTATGAGAAATGGAAATTAACAACAACATTAGAGTTGTTTCATTCGATATTTTGGGGAGATTTAATGAAACAGAGATAGAGACAAACAAATACATGGATTTGGGCTAATTTGATGATATTTCATATCTCCTTTTTGCAGGAACAGTCAACAGCATTGGAGAACATAAAGATTAAAGTTGTCGTTGAGAAAAAGTTAGCTGACATGAAGTACTGGAAGCCATCTGAATGTCAGAAAAGTGTTACTTGTATAATGAGGATTTGCACTGGGTATTAAAATGTCAATATCATGGTTGCTGCTCCATGCTCGGTGAACACTATAAAAGTTGTGAAATGTGTTACACATATCATAAAAATCAAGTTGCCCCAATTTGTGATGGTGTATGTGTATCCAGTGAGGGTGACATCATGCTGCCACACAATTTCGAACAGAGCCTTAGGCTCAATTCAGATGACTATGTAAAGCTGCTGGAGACTGCAGTCAAACCTTGGCTGGAGAAGGATGCTGCTGGAAGGCCATATGTATAGCAGCAAGATTCAACTCCCTATCTCTGGAAAGAGCCAGAAGTGGTTATCAGAGAATTATTATTAAGGCAGTGAGCTGGCAGAATTATTAGCATGCCAGGCAAAATGCTTAGCGGTATTTCACCCCCAACTATGTTCTGAGTTCAAATTCTGCTGAAGTTGACTTGCCTTTCATCCTTTCAGGGTCGATAAATTAAGTATCAGTGAAACACTGGGGTCAATATAATTGTCTCCTCACACCAAATTTCAGGCTTTGTGCCTATAGTAGAAAGGACCATCATCATCATTATTATTATTATTATTAAGTCAGCAAGCTAGCAGAATTATTAGCATGTCAGGAAAAGCTTCCTAGCATTTTTCCCGATTTTAAGTTCCAAGTTCAAATGCCATAGAGGTCAACTTTGCCTTTTAGAATCAATAAAATAAGCCTAATCCTCCAAAATTTCAGACCTTATACCTATAGTAGAAATCATTATTTTATTTTATTTTTATTAATAAGGGAGCAAGTTGGCAGAATCATTAACATACCAAACAAAATGCTTAACAATATTTCTTCTGGCTTTATGTTCTGAGTTCAAATTCCACCGATGCCAAATTTGCTTTTCATCCTTTTAGGGTTGATGAAAAGTACCAGTTGAGCCCCTTACCCAAAAATTTCAGGTCTCGTGCCTATCTCAGAAAGGATTATTATTATTTAGATTAGAATCCTACAAATCAGATATCCACCTTCCTATAGATATTTGAGTGTGATAAGTATGTAATGACATAAAACCTAAATTTAATTGCAAAGATCATGCTAACTAGAGGATTGCACAGGAATGTCTTCTCCAAACTCTATTTTCAACTCCTGCAAACAGGAGGGGGTTGAAAATGAAAACTATCCCCATACTCTAAATTTGAGATGTACTTGTGTAAGAAACCAATATTAGAGTACACAGTAGTTTGACAGAATCAGGAGAACCCCCAAGCAAGATATAGTATTCGATTCATCACTATATATACTGAGCTCAAATCTCACTATAGTCAATTTTGTCTTCATCCTTTCGGTGGTTGATAAAATTTGTACCAATCAAGTACTGAAGTTGAGTTAAATTAATATATTTATGACCCCAAAATGCCAATATGAGAAATCAATATTTCAATACTACAACTGACTATAGTAGCCAACTGTTCTAGTCTATTTTCCGCCAATGATAGACTATGAGCCACTAATCATTGGTTGGTTGTACAATGATCTATCAACTCCAATGTCCATTCTTTGATTTGTATCAAAGAGACCATGAAACAATGCAGGTAAAGGCAGGGAGTCTACAATGATTGGATAATTACTCATGATCTATAACAAGGACTTGAGTTAGGTTCAATAAAAGTTGAGTAAGAAGCTGTCAAAAACAAAGCAATTGTTTACAACAATAGTTAACAATTACTGCTAGCTTTCTGTGATTGTCAGGAACAGTTACAAAGAATTACCATGAGATTTACATAAAATTGTAAGCAACAATTATAGGCGCAGGAGTGGCTGTATGGTAAGTAGCTTGCTTACTAGCCACATGGTTCCAGGTTCAGTCCCACTGCATGGCACCTTGGGCAAGTGTCTTCTACTATAGCCTCAGGCTGACCAAAGCCTTGTGAGCGGATTTGGTAGACAGAAACTGAAAGAAGCCTGCCGTATATGTGTGTGTGTGTGTGTGTGTGTGTGTGTGTGTGTGTGTGTGTGTGTGTGTGTGTGTGTGCATGCGTGCATGCGTGCGTGCATTTGTCCCTCCACCCACCATCGCTGGACAACCAATGTTGGTGTGTTTACATCCCCATAACTTAGCAGTTTAGCAAAAGGGACCAATAGAATAAGTACCAGGCTTACAAAGAATAAGTCCTGGAGGTCAATCTGTTCAACTAAAGGCGGTACTCCAGCATGGCCACAGTCAAATGACTGAAACAAAGAAAAAAGAAAAAAAACCAGTTGCTAAGAATTACAGCTAGGTTTTTGCTGTCTTTCTCCAACTAAGGTAGAAATTTCAGTCAATTGGGAATATTTCTGATGTACATTATTCAGTTGTCTTTTTATCATTATCATTGTCTGAAGATCATAGGTTTAGATGAAGCAGACCACTATTTTAAAGATGTTAGTAAGTTTGTTGAAGATTTGATAGCTGTATTGAACAAGGTGAGGAATGACAAAAAAGCCATTTGAGGTTCGAGAATTAATAAGCTAACTGACCTACTAGAAGAATGTACAGAAATATCTAGTTGTGCAGACCTGTTCAACCCATGGAAACATGATGAAGATCAGAGTTGAGAAGAATAAAAGATAGTAAGCAGAAGATGATTTCAAAGACAAAAAAGAAATAGCAAAAAGATACACTGACAGGGCGTCAACAGGAAGTTGTACAAACAATGCAGTAACTGTATTGAGTGTGTGAATAAGAAGTCTTGTAGACGGAATGACACCTGCATGTTGGAACAGTTATTGTATATTATGAAAACGTTTTTTCAATCTAGAAAAATCTAGAAACATGTTTGTGTTTATCTATGTAAGGGTGTTTGTCATCTCTTCACTGAGGACAGAACTAAGGTCAATGGTTGAAAAGAAAATAAGATACTGTGAGGATGAATAGAAAATAGTTCACATCTGTAAGTTATCAATAATACTGAAACAGAAATCTATTATAGCAGAAACAAACCATACTACCACCACTATTCACCCAACATTACTTCCAATTTTCAATCTACCGCTAAGTTTCCAAAACTCCAAAACTTATAACTATTATTTTTCTACATATGGACTCACTCAACATGTCTCTTTGTTCTGTTTTTTTAAATACTGCAGTTACCACACAACCTTTCTTTTATATAGCTTATCTGTGAAAGAAGCTTATTGATATAATAACCTCCACCTCACCTTTTGCTTACATTATACAGCCTGTAAGTGTCAACTTCAGACTGAAACAAAATGGGTGTATTCTGATGTTCAAAGCTTATTGAAGACAGTGGATTCATATGCAAAAGAAGCACATTCATAGAAAGCCTATTTTCCTTTACACAAGAATGAGAGAGAGAGAGAGAGAGAGAGAGAGAGAGAGAGAGAGAGAGAGAGAGAGAGAGAGAGAGAGAAAGCATCATTTTAATACCCACTTTTCCATGCTCACATAGATAAAACAGAATTTGTTGAGGCAGAATTTCTAAGTCTGGAGACCCTTCCTGTTGCCAAGCAAGGTAAATCTTTCCCCAAACCTAGAGACATTTTCATGAGAGATTGGAAACAAGACACCACTTGCATGACAGTGACACTTGTTTACAATTATCACATGATGTCAAGACAAGGAGACAGTAACAAACACACACATACACACACACACACATGCATTATGGGCTTCCTTTAGTTTCCATCTACCAAATTCACTCACAAGCCTTTGGTCAGCTCAGAACTACATAAAGATGCCCAAATAGTTATGCAGGGAGACTCATACACTAACACACACACACACACACACACACACACACACACACACACACACAAACATACAAACACACACACACACACACACACAAACACACACACACACACGCACGCACGTGCATGCACAATTCCTTCAATTTGCTGTATCCAGCAACCATGTAATTTGCTGTTCCTAATTTACTCTACTTTGTTTGCTTGACTATTTCGTTACCTCCGAAAATACAGAAGTTAGAGAAAATTCACATTATTTATAATTAATAATTTCTAAACAAAACAGGACAAAATGCCTTGTGGAATTTTGTTGCATACTTTTACATTGTTGAGTTCATAGCCAACCAAAGTTGACTTCACTTTCATCTTTCTATGCTTGATAAAATAAGGATCCATCCCTTAAATTTGAGACCTTGTACAAATTTTTAACTATGCAAAATAATGTTTTTAGCAAGTTATTTGAATATATGCCAAGCAAGTTAAACTTGTTACATATATACTGAAACACAAAAGTAATACATTCATACATGTCTATATTACAATATTTCATTCAAATATTTTGTTATAATACACATGACAACATAAATTGAAATACAGACCACATATAACAATGGCTTCACTGAATACATGCTCAGGTATACAACTCATCAGAAAAGAATAAAAGAAGTGATAAAAAGCAATAATACTGGCCAACATTAGACCAAATGATTCAATTATGCAAATGAAACAGGGCATGGGAAGGGAGGTATCGCATCAAATATAACCTTAGGTTTTATTTATGGATTTACATGTTTGTAAATGGACTTGCTTTGGATGATTTTAAATACACTGTTATGGTAAAGCTAAAGCATCAACATCATTCTATGTTCATTTGAGTTCAATGAATTGTAGAAGTATATAAAAGAATGCACTAAAAGCTCAACCAACTGACATTTCCTAAAATTCTAGAAACCATTCCCAAAAGGTAGCTGGACTAGAATAATATTGAATAAGACATTTGTTTGACAGAGAAACGAAACAGAATGCTTGCAGCAGAACCGAACTCATTCTCATACAATGACATGTATATTGTATCTACTTGTTTGTTAGTTTGTATTTACATTATTAAGTTGGTGAGAGAAGGAATGTTAGTAACATAATAATATTAAGACATGTCCATACACTGGTGGACCTGTGTGACACCTATCTAGGGACCAGCCCTTCTCCAAGTCCAATATACTTAGCCACTATGGCTAAGCATATCTGATTTATAACTGGGGTTCTTGACTGTACAACCACCCTAGGCCAGAGTGAATCTAGGAGTAGCAATGACTAAGGTTTAACTCCTTACTCTCCAAAACTCCAAACTGCCTGAACTAGAGCCTCGTTACTAGATGCAATTTGATATACTGCCCAAAGCCTTCTACCTAAAGACATGATCTATATAAAAAAAAAAAAGACTAATGTTCAGTTTGAATTTCTGTAGGTCAATACCTCTCTCACTCTATTCATGCACCTGTTTTATAGGGCATAGGGGACCATGGACCTCTATGACAAAATGTGAAAACGATTTTTCTTGGGAAAAGATACAGCAGCAATTTTTTGTTTGCTTTCTGTTGATTTATTTACAGTTTATTCTACTAGTTTCCCATTCTCCTAAGCTTATCCTTAAGGCACAGGATTCATTCAATCCTTAGGTAGGGAGACTGGCTCATGTGATATCAGAGCATGTCTATACACTTGTGGACCTGTGTAACACATGTTTAGGGCAATCCATCATCAAGTTCTGTACACTTTAACCACAAGTTCATCTTCTATTTGACTTATAACTGGAGTTTTTGACAGTACAACCACCTTGGGCAAGTGTGACCTGAAAGTAATGGTAACTAAGAGTTAACTCTTGACTCCCCAAACGCCTGAACTCTTATCTGGAGCCTTACCACCAAATATGGTTTGATATATCTTGCCCAAGGCCTTCAACATAGAGACATACTGTAACAAAAGCTAAAGATTGCTTCACTCCCAGTGGTTCTACAGCATGCTGGCAACAGATACATTTTAATCACATCGACTGAAAAATTATTCCACCACATGAATTGATTCTCTATTCCAAACCAAAACAACACATACCAGTATTGTAAACCAGTACTGCATACAATGATAATAAATATGATGCTAACAATTTTTACAGGACACAATTCTTACCAGTACATGTGTCAGCTGTACCCATTTAAATTGTAAAAAGAAAATCGAAATTTTACTTAAAAAGTATCTATTTTTAGAGAAGATTAGGATATCTATTTTTTTTTCAGCAAAATAATTACACATTGAAATTACTCAATGCAAATTTATGACTTTTGGCAATAAATGAATTTGTACTAAATATGAATAAACTGAAGTAATTTTCCTCTCCATTTTATAGAGATTAATTTTCCAACATGCTCAAATTAATACCAAGTTCTTTGCTATTATATATAATTAGATACTCTATATTTGGAATATGAATATTCCTATCAGACTGAAGAATCATCTGCTGATGGTTATTTTTACCTGTTTTTCCTGAATAAAAATTTAGCTATTGCTGGCACACCTTTGTTTTCCTGCACCCCATCCTAATATAACTCCAAAGGAATCCTGTCAAGTAACACCCAGACTATTAATATGAAGTTAACAACAACAATAATCATGATGATGATGATGCTTCTTTCCAAGCAAAAGTACAATCTTTCTCCTTACAGACAATTTCACTTTTAATACATGAGCCATCTGCTGGTGATTCATCATTAGCCAATATATCTTCATCTTAAATTTTAAGCAGTCTATTATCACTTCCATTTGACTATAAATGACAGCTGCATCAAGTCTATTATCATCAAAATATGAATGACAAGAGTATTTATAGTTCTTTTCTGTTATGTTGTGTTATGCTATGCTCGTTTTATTTTTAATGAATTCCACATGAGGGAGAAGTCTTTGAAGGATCCAGATAATTAATGTAGACATGTATAGTGAAGTTAAGACGTTTGACTTGCTAAAGATTTTATCGCTATATACTTCATTCATTACCAACTCATCAATGTGCATCTCTCAGCAAATCATTGCAATTAAATCTCAGATGTAAAATATAAATTGCATGATTGTTTCTTTTGATTACAAATGAAAGAAAGATTAGTTATGCATGTGTGTGCTTAAAAATTTAAACAAAGCTAAACATACTAATACAAAGAGTACTCCTATGAGAGGAGTTTCACACATCTTTATCCTTTCTCTTATGAACATGTTTTGTGGATGCAAGCATGATCCTGTAGTCAAGGAGTTTGCTTCACAATCACATGGTTTTGGGCTCAATACCACTGTTCAGAACAGTGTACAAATATCTTGTATAGTAACAGGTAAACTTAAGCCTTGAATGAAATTGTATAGGTAGAAACTATGCAGGAGCTTTACACTTCCTTTTCTAAGTTGTGCGTGTGAGCATGCACATGTAAGTGTACAGTAATAACACAGCACTATACAGAGTCTTTGTAGGCAGACTTTGGCCAATGGTTAGGAAGTTTGCTTTACAATCAGGAGGTCTTGGTTTCATATCTACTGCATGGTATGTAGGGCATCAAGTTGACCCATACCTACATTTGGGATAAGATTAAATATTGAGGGTCTTCCTTACACACTAGTTGCTTTTCAAAAAAATGCATCTTATGTTCTCTGTATCTTCTTGGATCATCTCTTATGAACGAGTTCGCATTAGCAGTATATCATGTCCAAAACACCTTTCTTTGCTTGCTGCTGCACTCTTAGTCAAGGCTATCCTCAGTAATCTTGATGATGCTGTTAAGTGAGAAATTCAGAAATGAACAATTCTTTCTGGTGTTACTGGCACAACAGAAGGATCTTCATTTGACATGTGCTGACTTGCTAACTCAAGTAATTCTTTAATAAACTCTTACTATAAGATTCTATTAACTCCTCCAAATATTTTGCATCATTGTTGTGCATTTTCCCTTCAGTGGCCAACTCAGTGATGTCACTGATAACTAGAAGTCATAATATGCTTCTGGCCATAGATTCTACCAAACTCTGCAGATCTTGGTTACTTTGACCAAAGCTGCTTTGATATTTATGCAGAGTCTGAGAAACTGTTTCACTTGTCTTTTTTTTTTTTTTTTCATCAACAAATTGTTTAAAAGTGGTGGTAAGTGTCAGAAGCCTTATAAATTATACCCTGATCCACAGGTTGTAATACATAAATGATGTTTGATGGTAGGCAAAAACTACTTCAACAAGAATGCTGGTCTGCAGTGTGTTGAAATTTGGAGGATGGCCTGGAGCATTAGGTATAAGGTTGTATCTTTCACATTTTTTCACTGCCAGACAAAAACACCATTCGAAAATTTCTTTGGTCATCTAGGCTTTGTTTGATTCTAAAATAACATGCAGTTGAATTTTCTATATTCCCCTCATTTACTCCTTAACAAGTCAACTTCTTTGCTGAAAATAATGAAGTCATCATGGATGAAGTTCTTATTTTGTCTACATTTTGCACGGTGGTTCTAATTTTTGATATAGCCAAGTTTAAAAATTTACCTACATATACCTGACATTCATTAGCCTCTGATCATCTCAACACTTGTGATTTTACATCCAGTGTTATATTTTTTCTTAGGATGTTAGATAAACTTTTAGCACTTGGAAAAGCGGGCTATTTTCCACTCATGAAGAGTAAAAAGAACTGTAAACAATTCAGGTGGAAGTGGAAGTAAGCATGTGTGTGAATCATAGTTTCTTACATTCCTTCATAGTTTCAATTTCTTGGAAAAACATTCATCTGAAAACATTTATTTTTTAGGAAAACACTTTTTTGTAAAAGAAACTATTTTCACCTTCATTTTTACTTTCATAGGAGGCAAACGGTAAGATGGCAACGAAAGTATTCTTGTTTCTTGCTATCTTTTATTATCTTTTTACACTTCTGAAAACTTTTTGCACTACAAATTTTATTCTCACTTCACATTTAAACAACATTCACTCTGGTAAAAAAAAAAAAAAAACCAAAGACTTTAAGCAATAAAAGAAACAATGAGTAGAAACTTGCTGAGAAAGAATGAGAGAACACAGACAAGAAATAAAAAGGAGTCAAAAATCATTGGTAAATAAGAGCCAACATGAGCAAGCACATATAAATGGGATACCTAAAATATCAGCGCAAAAGACAAATACAAAGAAAGAACATAGATAATGAACAACAAGTTGATTATATGCAACAACATCAAGAGTTAAGTGCATCAAAGTAATGAACTTCAAGAAAGGAAAAAAGTCTGACAAGAAAAACATAAGGGCAGAACAGTTGCTTGATTTGAGAAATATTCAAACAAGAAGACAATATCAGAGACAAATTTTGTGTTGCTATGATACACCATCAAAATGAACTTTTTTTTTTGTGTTTTCAATAATTTCAATCCATAGTCTGGCTCAGGCATGAGCAGCCCTTTACAAAAAGTGGTTCACATGAGACATAGCTCATTATGAAGTAGGCCACACACTAAAAAAATTTTGTTTAAATGTATCATTCAAAAAGCCCCACAGGCCATAGCTTGCCCATGACTGGTCTAGGTCATTATCATAAGAATCTTCAGTGTAATGAAACAATATAGTAAAGATTATATAAATTCATGCATCAAAAGTAAAGACGGTTATAATTTTGGTTGAATTTCCAAGGTCTCATGAGTTATCATCTACTGTTGTCCCACTGAAAATATTATCTCCAAAAAAAAAAAAAAAAAAAAAAAGAGTGCTATGCTGTAGCAAATCAACTCTAAACAGAGTAGCATTAAGTGGGGTATTACTTTGAATGCACACACACATATAAATACTTTACAGAAAATAGAGGAAATCTAGAATGCAGAATAGCTGTGAAAACAACTTAAAAGATCAGGTAAATACCCTTTGAAGACAGAAAAAGGTGGCCAGCAAGCCACTACAAAAAATATATGTATGTGAATATATATATATATATATATATATATATATATATATATATATATATATATATATATATATATATATATATATACACACAGAAGGTAGGATGGGGATAAAGAGAGAGTTGATGTATGATTCACACTTCAGGAAAACAAGCACATACAAATGAGAAACTTGGAGAAGCAAAAGCGAAAATCAACAGCTTCAACAAAATAAGTAGCATTTTTCCTTCTGTCTAGACATTTGTGCAGTGCATGCATGTGCATCTGTGTGTGTGTGTACACGCACACATGCATGTGCATGCACACACGTACTTGTACTGCTGTTTGCCAAATCTGATTGTTAGCAATTATTAGGGAGAATTGCTTTTTCAATGTGGATGTCCTTTTACTGTTACTGTGGAAGATAGGGTACATCTCACCAGACAGACTAAGGCAAGCATATAGATATATATATATATATATATATATATATATGGGAGAATATACGAAAAAACAACAACAGACGAGGACAGGTGGTGTAAATAACAAAAGGATGTATTAGTATGACGCTCGGGAATACGGAAAGTCTTTGACGTTTTGAGCTACGCTCTTCAACAGAAAGAATACGGAGACAAGGAGAAAAACACGGAGAAAAAAAATTGAATAGTGTCCAGTCAACGGTCAGTAGAGAGTTAGAACACAAAGGAAATAATGAGTATGATATTGGAGCAGTGTTGAAAATTAAAGTTACATAAAATATAAAATCAAAACTAGACCATGGACTTAGTACTTACACCTGAGGGCTTACTTAATAGTCACAAGGATATTTTCACTTGTTTTTTTTTTTTTGCTTTGTGTTTGTGTCTGTGTGCCTGCGCATGCGTAAAAGGCAGAGCTAAAAGAACATAGATATTCCCAAGAGCTTCAGATATTAGTAAAGAATGGCTTCCAATCACAGCCAAAAGATGCTCTATTGTTTTCTAAGTAGAAACATTTGTCATTAATGCCCTTCCCAAGAGCATATGTAACATAAGTGGCTCCAGCCAGGTACGGAAACCAGTCCTCAGCTTTTGCTCTATAACATTCACAGCCATTAATCATTCAATTTAGATTAATTTAAATTTAAAAATTACAAAGGAAAATGCAAATCAGTTGAAAACCTGAAGGCCTTATATATGTGAGCATCAAAGTCTGGTTATATGGCACTATATAGAAGAGAATTAAATCTCAACATTCTCACTTGGATGAGAAGTAAATCTCTGGATAAGATGTCAGTCTATAACTGGTAACATTCCCAGACAATTTGTTATCAATTTGCAACAGCTGGATAAAGTGTAGATTTAGAATACTGCTATATTTACAAAAACAAAACAATTTGAACAAATATATTATAAACCAGTAGTGAATTTCCTTATCTATATGGCCATTTAACTTGTAAACGACCGTGCGAAGGAGAGGTGACGAGAATGGCTCCTTTAGTAAATCACACAGTCAATACAATAAATATGAAAAGGATAAATGAGTATAAGTGCCAGAAGGAAAAGAGAGACACAACTGGGTAGAATGTTTAAGAGAAGATTTTATTGATAGGCTAACATGTGTGTCTGTCTATGCATCATATATGCATACTAATAGACAGGCCATCATGTATACAAAGTGTGTGTGTACAAATATGGATGTATGCATGTACGTTAAGTACAGAGCATTGAAAGAGTCTATTATATGATGTTAGAAGAATATTCAGACACAAGGATGATAAATACCAGTTCATAGTCAAGGTACACAATAGTTGAAATGCTGTATCAAGAAGTTGTGGCTGCAATGCAGAGTCGGTTGAGGTACTGTTGTATAAGAAACTGTGGCTACAATGTAGAGCTGGTCACTTGTTACAGGAGCTCTCGCAGGTTGTATTTGCTGTTAACCATGGTGAAGTAATTCAGTGTTGAGATAGAACCTGTGCGAGTGCTGCTGGTTGCTATGTACATAGAGAGACGATGTTGACGCTGTTGGAAGAGTGTTGATGAGTCTCCATGTGGCTGCTGTTGTGTCGTCGCTGGAACTGGCTGTGTGCTCTGTGGTCAGTGGCTAGACCTCAAAAGGTCTGGAGCCGAAAGACATCACTATGGTGTAAAGCTAGCGTTTTATATGGTGCAGTCGGCGCAAACTGAGGTTTAGAAGAGACTGTCTCATGTGACCTTATCAGAAGCCTGCAATTGGTTGGGTTGCATATTGGCACGCAATAGAGCAAGAGACAAATTGCACCAATACCAACCAATCAGAGTAGTGGACACAACAGGGTCCAAAAGGGCGGCCGAAGGCTAGCTGTTATCTACTACATCCGTATTTATGTATATATAACAGAGAGAGAGAGAGGAATTTCCCTCAAGTCGTATGCTACAAACTTCTACAACATAAATGTGACTATCTACAAAGCCCAAGTATTGGTTCTGGCTTCATGCTGTGACGATGAGAAATAACTTTTCCTTTGGAAAAACAATATTTTACTAGAAGTAATGTATGCAGATGATCTGTTGGCAACAAAAGGCTAACACTTGATTTAAACACATGACCCAAAGGGTTGAAGTTACTGATCACTTCGTACACTATTCATTGGAACAAACTGGCAAGTGGCTTTCATCCTTATTAATGGTCATACACTTAATTGCTTTTGCAGAGAAACAGATCAACCTTGGCAGCAGCTTTCTTGGAAATGTTAAATTCCTGCAAAGAGGAGTTTTATGAACACATTCCACCTATCTCAACTTTTGTTGCTCAATATAGAGCAGGTATGGCTGGCCACTGCTAGCATGCTCAACACCAGGCCATATCAGATGTTATATTTTGGAAACTGTGTCCTAACAGAGGACAAAGATCACTCAACAACATTGCTATTATTGGCAGGAAGACATAAAACATGAAACTGAGAACATACCAACTCCTGGTGTAGTGTGGTGAAATGCATCTCAGTCATGGTTACTTAAAGAAGACTATAAACTCAAGACCAACAGGCCAGTAGTCTAATACTTTTTCCAATTAGTTCTTTCATATTTATAGTTAAATCAAGTAACCTAGAAAACAATGTGCAACAAATATAACCACCTACAAAACCTCAGAGGTTTTTAAGGACCAGTGAATCTGGTTTCATTTCCTGACTCGCTTTATAGTTAGTATTCACTCCATCACAAGTAACATTTGAAGGTAATCTGATGCAGATTCCCAGCAATTACATAAATTAATACATATAAAATTAAGCACATGTCACAGGAATGGCTGTGTGGTAAGAAGTTTGCTTCCCAGCCACATGGTTCTGGGTTCAGTCCCACTGAGTGGCACCTTGAGCATCTTCTATTATAGCTTTGGGTTGACCAAAGCTTTGAGAGTCAATTTGGTAGACAGAAATTGAAAGTCTGTCATGTGTGTGTGAGAGTGTTTGTTCATATCTGTGCTCCCACCACTATTTGACAACCAGTGTTGGTGTGTTTACATCCCCATAGCTTAGCAGTCCAGCAAAAAAACCGTTAGAATAATTACCAGGCTTTAAAAAAATAAGTACTAAGATTCATTCAGTCAACTAAAATTTCTCAAGATAGTGCCCCAGCATAGCCACAGACTAATGACTAAAACAAGACAATATAAAAGCTAATAGAAAAAACAGAACGCCAATAATGGATTTGAACTCAAGATCTAAAAGCTGGTAATGCAACACCTTATCCATTTTATTATTTCACATCTACAATTAAGGAAGCCAGCAATATGTATTAGCTTATAAATCATATCACATGGTTCCAGTTTGTTACCAATTTATAAAGCATGCATTTAATTGCCGCATGTGATATAATGATTTACATCACATACAATAATTAAATGCATGTTACATACCCACATATATTCATTCATGTTGTGCATGTAGTTATTTGTATGTGAAGTGTAACAGAACACAACATGGATGCAGTGATAGGTTAGGTCTTACACAAACTAAATTAATCAAAACTAGATTTGTTTCTTTTCTTTTTTCTTAATATTCTTCATATGACTGCAGCCATACATAGAAATTGACAGAAGAACCCATGAAGTAGCAATTGTTTATGAGTAACTTCCTGAAACACGAAGAATGGTAGTAGGTGGGAGAAAAGGAGCAAGGCAGAACTTAGGCTTTTGTTTATGACAATGGATTAAACAAAAAAAAAAAACAATAAATATTCAACTGATAGTAACTAAATTGAATTAAAAATCAGATACAGTATAATATCAGTTTTAAATCAAAACTTGGCAGATGTGTAAATAAGTTACCTGATGACTAATACACAATCCCAAGTTAACATTCTCAGAACACTTAAATTATATAATATTGTTTCTGTGTGTGTGTGTGTGTGTGTGTGTGTGTGTGTGTGTGTGTGTGTGAGCGCATGCGTGCGTGTGATAATTTCTACTTGTTTTTCATGCTGACAAGAACTGGAAAGGCTCTAATGGGGTGGATATATATATATATATATATATATGCATTTACTGTTGCATGCTAATTACAAAAGCAATATTTTTCTTTCATGTAAACAGGAGAAACAAGTTCAATTCTGATCTGGTGTGGAAGACTCAGATTTAATCAAAATGGAAACATATTTCTGAGTCATTCTGCGATAATAAAATTTCAACTAATTGAAGACAATGAATGAGAGAACAACTGGCTTGAGCATGTGCCTGTGTACACTTATCACTTCACTTAGGTGTGCCTTGTGTATTCTGAATGTCACAACAAGAATACCTACATGTTCACATGTGTGGGAGTGTAGAGAGAAAGAGAAATAAACAGAAACAGAGACAAAGACAGACAAGATAACCCAAACAACATCAAAACACATACACATATCCCAGTAACGTAACAGAATGGTTGATGTGGCTAGAAGTAAATTTAAGTTTATTACGATGACTTTAAAATCTTCAAATGACAGGTATTACATAATGAAGGATTAGTATGACGTCCTTACTAAGTTTATAAATAATCCAAACTATGAGAACAGTGAAAAATAGGTACAACAACAGTTAAAATACTGATATATTATTGTTGTTAAGACCCAAGTTAACCCTAATCAAGCAATCTTATGATCAAAGATACTCTCATCTCTTTAGGGATATGAAGGACTAAATTATCCAATGTTTAAATAGTAGTGATTTCACAGAAATTTGGCTGTTATTGCAAGCAGATCAAGCAATCACATAATGACTCCCTTGTTGGTTCAAGTTAAGTAGAGAAAGCTGGTATTCCATAAAATTATTTCCTTACAGGTTTCAGTATCTTTGCACAAGACTGGTAACTATCAAGGATGCTACTAGAAGTTATGTATTCATCTCTTGTAGGAGAAAAACATAACGATGTGATACAACACCAGAATAGACAGGATGTAAATACTTACATTGCTCTCTGAGCCTATTTTTAAATGTAAGAGGCTGTATTTACAACCTCATATCTACCAGTATACCAAGTACAGAACTATAAATCAGTTTTAAATAATTAGATCAGAGAATGCTTTTAAATTTATCAGTTTGTATTAGGATCAAATCACTTAAAGAGATTGTACCATTGAAGATTACTTGTTTTTCCTAAATGTATCCTTTGTATGAGAGAGAGAGAGAGAGTATGAGTGAGAGAGAGAGCATGAGAGAGAGAGAGAGAGAGTATGAGAGAGAGAGAGAGAGTATGAGAGAGAGAGAGAGAGAGTATGAGAGAGAGAGAGAGAGTATGAGAGAGAGAGAGAGAGAGTATGAGAGGGAGAGAGTATGAGAGGGAGAGTATGAGAGAGAGAGAGTATGAGAGAGAGAGAGTATGAGAGAAAGGGTATGAGAGAGAGTGCAAGGGTATAAGAGAGAGAGAGAGAGAGGGTATGAAAGAGAGAGAGAGAGAGGGTATGAAAGAGAGAGAGGTATGAGAGAGAGCAAGGGTATGAAAGAGAGAAAGGGTATGAGAGAGAAAGCGTATGAGAGAGAAGAAAAATAGAAAGTGATTGAGAGGGAGAAAATGATTGCATCTTTATGTTTTTGTGTGTGCAAAAAGAGAATAAAGAGTATTCAATACATGTAACAAAATTGCATTAACTTAGATTTCAGTCAATATCAGACCGGGTCATATCATCACTCCTCAGAGTTTACCCATGCTTATGCATTTGGTCAGAAATAACCCTTTGTCGTGAGTGTTGAGGTGCATGACTTAGTGGTTAGGGTGTTGGATTCATGATCATAAGATTGTGATTTCAATTCCTGGACTGAGTAATGCATTGTTCTTGAGCAAAACACTTCATTTAACATTGTTTCAGTCCACTCAGCTGGCAAAAATGAGTATTTCTGCAATGTACCATTGTCCCATCCACTGGGGAGTATATATGCCGGAGAATCCAGGAAACTGGCCCTATGAGCCTATATGACTATGTGCATATGTATGTGTGAGGGGAATGCTTCTTTCAGTTTCCACCCACCAAATCCAATCACAAGGCTTCGGTTAGCTTGAGAATATTGTAGAAGAGACCAGCCCAAAACCATATAGTTCCCAAACACACATCCACATCTGCACCTTCATGAGTAGGAAGTCGTTCAGTTGGTTAAACTACTGAATGCTCATGGTCAAGACTGAAAAATCCACCAATGAGTCATGAGACAAATTAGCCAAATAAAAATGTTGATTAATAATTTAATGCTATATTTAAATATATCTCCCAATAAAATTTCCTGCAGAGCAAAATTTTCCACACTCCCACCTACCCAATATTTCTTTATAAGATTTAAGGTGATTTTTAAAACAAGTTTTGTCTGTGTTGTTGATTTTTAAAAATGTCCAACATATAATTATATTAGCCAAAAATAAATGTTTAAACTATTCCAGATAAATTCCAAATGAGCAATTAGATTTTCATGATTAATTTAAGAAAATGGAATAATGTGTCCTGCTATGCAAAGTATAGTAACTAACCATTTATCTTGTAAAGTATATATAAAAATAGTAAAGTTAAAAACAAAATAGCAGAAAAATAGATTCTAGTATCCAGTTTGAGAAAGAGAAAGTGGTTTGGCATACAGGAGTCATGTCAGTAGCCTGTTGTTCTCTTCTATTTCAGATTGTTGCTTATATTGTTTAATATCACTCACAAATGTAATGTTTGGTATCTACAGGCTATCTGAATAGTTGATAACCCAAACATTTTTGGAGTAGTTACCTAAATAACTGACAGTAATTAGTAACAAGATGGTAAAATTAATAGAGATAATGAAAAGTAGTTGTTAATGAGGGTGGATATAGACAGTTCCAAAGATGTATAGTTTTGTGATGAGGAAGATTATAAAAAGTAGTACATGAAGTACCCAGGAACACAGCGTGAACACAATAAGGGTATTAAGAGGAGGAGAAACAGGTGGGATGAGGGAAATGGCTCAATGTGGCAATCACATACAATCAAATTAAGAGGTGAAGCTCACTATTATAACAGTAATGTAGGAGAGTCAGATTACAAATCAGCAACAAGTGAATTAATTGAGATATGAGAGAAAAGGTTTATCATACAATGAAAAATATGACTGTTTTGGATGAGAACAATTTCCTAGCTATGTAAGAAGTACTGTATTGGATATACATTTTGGAGCTGAAGTATTTGCAGGTCCTGAAAACATAACCAATCTCTTGTGATACAACCTTAACTATGAAGTTCTTATGTAAATGCTTCGAAAGGTCATTAGAACTAGTGAAGCCTAGCACTTGTAAGAAGATTGAATGATATTAAGTTGTCATCTTTACATTGCAGAATGCTTTTGAAGTTTCTATTTATAGAGGGCATATATATATATATATATATATACATATATATATATATATATATATATATATATGATTATCAAGAAATGTAGAGGTAACACCTAGATGATTCCTAAGTGCAAAAAAAGGGAGGGGTAGTCTAAAGCATTTGTTTAGAGGTGAGAAAGTCTGAGTCATGAAGGTAGTGATTAAAGGGCATTGGAAAGATATTCAACTGAAGTACATACTAGTTGATGGAATGTGAAAGTACCATCACTATGAGCTGTATTTGAAGCAACAGGAGAAAAACTAAGCAATTCATATCATTAAGATTGAGAAGAGCCTAAAAAAAATATTTAAAAAAAAGGTAGCTTTACATAAGTTTTCATGCCAGATATAACCAACAGCTTTCCAGGTACCAAGGGTAATCTGCTTTCATCAAAACTTTCAAGATGAAGTAAACCTTATGGCATTAGAGAAAATCTCCAGCAGATCTGGTTTTGTGAGAGTCATGCTCATGATTATCAAGAAGTGAAAGAAATTTGAGGTGGTTAAAAAGGTAATAACTTATAATTGTTTCATTTACTTTAGAGACATTGGAAGTGAAAACAATACGATCAGAGTTGACAATATATTTTGTTCTTTGTTTAGGTATACTACACACTGTTATGTGCTTTCATATCTTATACATAGAAAACAAGAATAACAATTTTAGTAATGATATAAGTTGTAACAGGAGTATATCAAGCAAAACCATCTGAACTAGTTACTTTGTAAGGCTTAAGTGACCAAAGACTTACCAAAATTTGTGGCTGTATATATGTTGTGCACTGAAGAATGGATGATGAGAAAGAATAGGAGTGTCCATATGCACAATGTGGGATTGTGGTTATTTCTGGTACATTTATTACTTACAGAGCCATCTAGATTAAATTTGGTAATACACTTGAAGTTTCTGTAAAGTTGGCTGAGGGCCTTTTACCAACAATCTCATAATGACTAAAACAATTTTACTTTCACACATTATCATTATTCTTCAGTGACCAAAAATTGGGTAAGTTCTATAACTATTGGTTGAAAAGAAAATCAAGGGACAGCTACAGAATCTCTGAGATTTGTATTGCTCTTTAGTGCTCTTTAAACAAATGCTGTGAGTTGCAATAGATTGTTCGAATGATGTAAAAGAGTGCTTGCAAATTTCTCTTTTTTAGTTTGTAAGGCCATATTTGAATATATTTATCACATCTATGCTTCATTACTCCTAGTTTAGAGTTCAAGTCCTACCAGAATCAACTGATTTTTGTATCTGGATTGTACACCTTCCATTCAAGAATTGGCCTTGTGTTTAAGAAAGCAGTTGTTAATCACACAAAGATGATGGAAAAGCAAATTTTTCTCTTCAAGCCTTCTTCTGACATTTTTGACAGGATCTGTATTTTTTTTTTTTTTTTCATATATTTACTGTTTAACATTCACTATTTGATAGTTGGAATGGTCTATTTGTTTGTTTTTACAGCTGGATGATGTGCTTCTCCCTAACAACTATTTCACAATGAAGTAGTAAAAGTATAATCTGTAGAATGTCTAATTCATTGTCATCTCATTCTAACATTTACTTTCCCATACATAGATTAAAAGGAATCTGTTGGAAAAGATTTGCTATGGCTAGATGACCTTCCTGTCATCTAATCATCAAGCCATCTAGCCTGTCATCTAGATGATCAACTCTTACCTATTTTCAAACATGGCCAGATGTTTTCACAGAATATTGGAAATGAATGACATTCATTCACTACAATCATATAATATCAAGACAAGAAGACTCAAAATATCTGCACTCACATACATACATATATATATATATACAGGGTGTCCCAAAATTAAAACAACTGAAATTTCAGGCTTTAATAACCCTGAATAAGTGTGATAAGATATGAAAATTATACTTCATTATAAAAGCTTAGAGTGTCTTTTTGTTTCAGACTAAATAAATTCAGATTTATAAATTAGATAATGGCTACAGACCGAAATACAATCATAACCCTCCACAAAGGAGACAAAAGTAATACAGCTATAACAAAAAAAGTTTAAAATTAACCAACAGTCTGCAAAATTGTTGAGAAATTTCAAGAGACTGGTTCCACCGCTGATAGACGTGGACATGGCTAAAAAAGAAGTGTGCAGACCACTCAGCTTATCAAAAGCACCGGAGAAAAGATAAAGCAAAATCCTTGTCATTCCATCAGAAAACTGAGTGCCACAGCAAAAATAAGTCAAAAACATCAATGTATCGAGTGCTGAAGGACCCACCCTATAAGGTGATCTACCATGTGTGTGGGGGGACAGAAGTTCTTTCAAGGCAAATGAGTTCAGATTCATGGTTGAGTTAATAAACTTCACAGTACTATTGCTTAGAGTGAGAGGTACATGAGTATTGTACAATTTCATATTTCACCTTGTCCATAAAAGGTGAGCTTATGACTAAATAAGAAATTATTTTTATTAAGAATCATGATGATGATGACAACAACAATAATAACAAAGATGATGAGAATTAGTTTTCAAACAACAATACTTTGTGTGTATATCCAAAGTAAGTTACTGTTATCTTGTGAATATTCATTCATGTATACCAACAAACTACTTAATTCAGGTTTTGGTAAAACGAGTA
The DNA here is from genome assembly GCF_046866305.1 of Octopus bimaculoides. Taxonomy (NCBI): domain Eukaryota; kingdom Metazoa; phylum Mollusca; class Cephalopoda; order Octopoda; family Octopodidae; genus Octopus; species Octopus bimaculoides. Next base: position 89,283,278 of record NC_142932.1, on the reverse strand, counting down.
GGACATACACCATGTTAATATTAGTAATTAACTGTTTGGTAGCAGTATTTTAAATTAGGGGCTCTATAACCAGTAAGTAGTGCTGGTATCCACAAAATATAAAGAAATCTACAAGATTAAATGAATGGTTTCACCAGAATTTAATGACACCTTATCAACTGCATAAACAATGGTCTTCATGTTCATCATGTTATCTAAATTACACTACTGTTCAAAATAAAGTACTGGGATCAAACAACAAAATACATTCTTGAAATATGTTCTCTTAAAAAACAATATAAAAATATATCTTCCAAAAATCACTGAATAAATAAAGAAAGAAAGAATGAAAAGTTAAAAATGAAAATAGCTTAGATTCTTTTCTTTTGGCAGCTTCCATTGATAGCAGGATGATATAAACCAAAACAGAACAGACAACAAAGAAAACTTTTCATATGTTCAACACCCACATATTAGCTAAAATACGGGTTATTCAATATAAAGTGTTTAACAATATTACTACTATTATTATTTCATTTTCTACCTAGTTTTCCAAGATTGGCATGGGTTGGACAAATTTGTTAATACATCACTCTTCTACAGATATCAAATCTATGCATAGCACATCATAAGATTTTTGCAAAGTGGATGCTCTTTCAATCATCAACCACAATGAGAAAGAACATTAAGTGTATCTATATATATAAAAATGAGAATGTGTGTCTGTCTGTCTGTCTGTCTGTCTGTCTGTCTGTCTGTGTGAATCCCTAAAACTCGAGAACTACGCAACCAATTTCATTCAAATTTTACAGATGCCTTACTTAGGGTTCCAGTTGTGTTTTAGTCAAAAAAAAATTTAACTTCTTCCAGAGTTCGAGCCCACAGCAACATAATATCTCCTCCACTATTTAAGTATTACGTGTCAAAAGTGAAACAAAAACACTCATGTCAAATACTTTCACTTTAAAAATGAAACTATTCTACTAACTGAAACAATCACATTTCGATACTGTAATGACAGATACTTTCAGAGAGAGAGAAAGAGAGAAAGAGAGAGAGAGAGAAAGAGAGAAAGAGAGAGAGAGAAAGAGAGAAAGAGAGAGAGAGAGAGAGAGAGATGTATATGTATACATATAGATGTATATGTACACGTTATTCCACTAACTGAAACAATCACATTTCGATACTTTCAGAGAGAGAGAAAGAGAGAAAGAGAGAGAAAGAGATGTATATGTATACATATACATGTATATGTACACGTATATACATAGATATATATATATAGATATAGATCTATATGCATACATGTATATGTATACACATGTGTAGATGTATATATATAGATGTACATGTAATATGTACACATATATACATATATATACATGCATACAGATATCTATACATATATACACCCATCACACACAAACACATGCACACAAACACACACATTAGTCATTTGTTTTCTTATCCAAAACTACGTCAAAAGTACTGAACGGATCTTTATGAAATTTGGAAATTATATTCTATGTATAACGGCCGTAACTCCCATGAAAATTCATATATTTTTGATGTTGATGAAATTTTAACCCGAACATAACAGATGAGCATTATTTGTAATTCAACGGTACAACAGTGTAAGACTACCCTTTCAGATATACTTTCATTGTGATTTCTGCAATGTGGTGCATAAATTGTCAAGTAAATGAGACGCATCTTTGCCTCCACTGATTCACTTGCAAAGTGTTGAGTAAAATTATTTCGTTGCAAACCTCCTTTGGGTCTTTTTATTATCACTACGACACACATAGTCCCCAGTTGGTAACATTGATTTCAAGGCCCTCCTAGATGAGAGACTGGCATTCCACTTAATGTCTATGTTCCATGCTGGCATGGATTGGAGAGTTATTAATGTAGAAATATGGTATCGTAGCTACTAACAGTTGAGGGTTGCGTAGTCTAGACGGCGTTTTTAGATTTCATTATTCTCTTTAACCCGGACAAAGCCGGGTATTTCTGCTAGTTTAATATAACACTAACACTTCAATAGTTGTTTTCTCATACTTTGGGCCTTTTCCTTTCGCTTTACAGTATGTATCTAATTTTTATATGTATGCATTCCATGAACACATAAATACTAGTTATATAAGTATTTTTAATAGTTTTATATTCAAAATTGTAGAAACCCTATCAGTCATGTTTACTTCCACTCTTTCTTCCCAAGTCACAGAAGCCTTGCATAGAGGTAACTGGCTCTGCCCTTCCTCCCCTATGTAAAAAGAAATAATTTTAAACTTTAGAGGTGAATTAATAGTCAAAGCAAATTCTCTCTCTCTCTCTTTTGTTGTCCCTCTCTTTCTCCCCTCTCTCTTTCAATGTACCATGGTACCATGCCAGTTTTACAGGTGTTGGTGATTACAGACCTTCATGCCAAAATCTGAAGATATATTGTTTTTCTTGGAAAAGATATAGCAGTAGTTTTTCATTGCCGTCTGCCAGTTTATTTCAGCTTACCCTGCTAGCCTCCTTCTAGGTACACTATTCAACCCTTACACAGGGGGACTGATTCACATGACATCAGGATATGTCTGTCCACCAGTGGTTTATATGATACTTGTATAGAGGTCAGTCCTTCTCCAAGTCCTGTATACCTTAGCCATAGGACTATCTGCTGCTATCTGAACCATAAGCAGGGCCCTTGACAGGTACTGCCACCCTGGGCCAGTACAGACCTGAGGAACAGTGATGACTAAGGGGTGAATTGATGCTCAGCAAACTCCTGGACTACAAAGCTGGAGCTTCACAACCAGATGAAGTTCAACATCTTGCCTACAACTGGTAATAATCTTAAAAAAAAAAACAGAAAACAACTTCATAAGGAAAAGGACAAAGGCTTATTGACGTGTCTAAAATACTGAAATTTGTAATATAATAACTGCAAGTAAGATTTGACATTGATAATGGTATTAATGAATACTAATTAAGATTATATTTACTAAATAATAGCTTGGGTGGAATAATGTCTAGTTGTCTTCAGTAACTTTGTTTTATGCTATTTAATAAAAGAATGCAATATTACACACACACACCCATAAAAACAAACATACATACTGCATGAATGCTATTTAGAGAGAAAGAAAGTGTGACTGAAAGAAAGAGTTTGACAGTTTATAAGTCTGTTTTTAAAAATACATTCATAAATTAAAAGAGGTACCAATGGATAGCAATAAAAATCAGGGCGGTCACTTCAATCTATTAAGCTGTACAATCAAATCTTGCAAAAGGCATTGAGAGTTAACCCTATGCAATGTGGTGTCATTATCCTCACATTATAGTTAATTCAGTGGCAGAAGGAAAGGTAACCAACTATACTCACACCAACTCTAAAAGAAAATAATAAATTTATTTTCAGAACCAGCTAAACTAGATAGACTATTAAAAAATAAAGACTATGACTGCAATAGGACTTGAACCTAAAAGTTACTGATTTATAAGTCTAAGTTTTGAATATCAGTAATAAATGTAGGGTGGCAAGCTGGCAGAACCATTGACACATCAGGCAAAATGCTTAGCGACATTTCATCTGTCTTTAGATTCTGTGTTCAAATTCTGCCGAGGTTGCCTTCGTCTTTCGTCCCTTCAAGATTGATAAAATAAGCACCAATTGAGCAATGGGGCTGATGGAATTGACTTAAACCTCTCCCCCAAAACTACTGGCCTAGTGCCAAAATTTGAAACCAATATTAGTAATAAACATACCAATGAGCCATGCTAATTTAGATTGATTTCTTCATTGTATCCATTTCAATACACAGCAACTAGTATTCTCGACATTCATGAATTCATATATTATCATGTCACCAAAAAAAATGAAAGAAATTTGTTCTTATGCAAGAATTTGCTCATATAACAAGGTTGTAGGCAAATGTAACAACTTGTCCATTGATCTGGGACCCATGAAATGCTTGTAGCGATATGTAGATTCATTACATAGTGAATAGGTATATGATTTCATATAGACACAAGGTCTTGATTTGTAAAGGTTGAGTAAAATCAACTGAATCAACCATTGTACATGACTGCTAGTTATTTTATAAACAATGGAGAGACAAAAAGTAAAATTAAGAAGTAAGAATTAAACTCAGAACATACAAGACACTATAAAGCATTTAATCTAGCACAGTGTTGTTTCTGCTAATGTATCACTTTTAATAATAGAAGCAAATTGTTATGATGGTGGCAGTGGTGATGATAATATCCATCTTGTGTAAAGCAGGATCTAGTAACGATGGTGGCAGCTACCTAACCATGGAGAGCCCTTTTTGTAAGGTAAAATATATATAATATAATATATATAATATCAAACAGTTGAAAGATAAATTTACTCCTCATAGAATTCAAAATTTAGCACTTTAGAACAGTGAGATGCTGAACTTTGGATAATGTTAAAAGCAAACAGTCCAACTCTACACCACCTCTTTTGCTCTCATACCAACTGTAATAATGTTAATGTTTTTTAAGACAGGAATTTTAAATGATGTAACCAATCCCAAAAACTTTTGAGAGAAAGGGTGATTAAGAAAAGAAAGAAGAGGACAAATAAGGCTGTAGTTTATTACATAATCATGAAAGATATTTGATCTAATACTAACCAAAAAGTTAAGAATGAGAGCAAAATAAGTTTTCTCTACATACTGGTCTTTAGATGTATTTTGCTACTAGTAACTATTATAGCAACCAATATCTGAAATTTTCTGTCTACTATTTAATTACATGTGACATAAATTTTCATATAATTTGCATTACTATTGCATGTATATCTCACTGCATAAACTTCAATAACTTCCAAACAATTTGTTTTATTTAGTAATCAGTGACAAGAAATTTGGATATCATGGCTTCAGGAAATTGAGATACCAGAGAAAACACACAAGCAAACAAAACAGACACTAACAGAGGCACCTAATATTTTAGTGGTTGGATGTTTTAGATTTGGAGAATGATCATAATGGTGCACAAAATGGAAATAAAGAATAACTGTCTTGTGGGTGTTTTTTAGGTCCAAATCAACTTTGTTTGAGCAAACCTATGACCAAAGTCATTTCAGCTGTAATCATCCTGTTCTGTCTATTTAGGGATATGCAAAACTATATTATTTAATGTGTTCCTTCGTTACTAAAAACCGTAAGTCTGATCAGAGAAATTTGGCTACAATTTCCAGCAGGTCGAATGACCATAGCAGCTGCTTCATTGGCTCAGCTTAGGTCATATAATTTATACAGGTGTGTACTAAAAGCAGTGTAGATGACCAAAAAAGATCTAAACTTAATACTTTAACATATTTAGTTCGAAGTTCAAAACCTCCACCACCAGGTTTTGTTTTTAATTTGAATAAAATTGAATATTTCTAACCTAAGTCTAGAACACATCAGTTTTGACAAGTTTATTGGAGGTGTGTCATAAAATTTTAACAAGGTACACAAATACTACACATTTGAAGTACATATGTACTTCCAGAGGCACATGTGTGTATTGTATGTACATATGCATAAATGTGTTTGTGTGTGTATATATATATATATATATATATATATATATATATATATATAGAGAGAGAGAGAGAGAGAGAGAGAGAGAGAGAGAGAGAGAGAGAGAGAGAGAGAGAGAGAGAGAGAGAGAGAGAGAGAGAGAGAGAGAGAGAGAGAAATAACTCACTGAAAGTTATCTGAGAGGTGAGGGTAGGGAAACAATTCCTGAAAACTTCCTTAGCTCAAACAAGGAGGATAAAGCTAATTCAACAGCAACAAGCAGGAAACTAAAACCATTAATAGTTTGAAGAATAAGCAGTAAGACACTGAAAAAAACAATGATGTTTAAAGGTGTCCAAATGATATTGGCAAATGTACAAGGTTAAGCCTGTTAGTCATTGGAAATGAGCTATATGTGTTTGCACAACCTAGCTTTCAAGGGAAGCAGGCAGAGATGCCAACTTCAAAACACGCATAAATAAAAAAAATTATGAAATTAAGCATGGATATATCCTGTGATTATAGAATTTAGTATGAAAATATGAAAGTTTATATTTGCAGCTGAATGCTGAAGGAAAGTTTATTTTTAAAGAATACAATGGCAGCCTTGCAAAGCCCAATTAGCTGAAACCAGCAAAAGAGTTATACTATGTTTATTTTTGTTGTATCTAAATGGTGTTTGAAAATGAAACATAAATCATAAAGAAATAATAATTTGGTTTATTTGGAGAGAGTTTTTTTACAACCTGAATTTGGTAAGTGGTTTTCTGCTTAGAAATTCCAAAGCACAAAATTTTAAATTTTAACTCCAGTTCTAAGAGGAGAAAGAGATATGATCTATGTGAAGTATCCAATAGTGCCAATCTGTTTGTTGGTTGCTCTTTTCATACATCCCCACTCAGAGCTTTAGAGTCTAGACACCAGTCTTATCCATTAACAACTCACAGCTTTCATTGCCTTCATAAACTCCTACTCTACCTTAGAATTCATTTGTATCATCCTCACATCTCTAACTTTCTAGACCAGTCCATTTCTACTGACCATCCCAATCTTTCTACCTATGTCTTTCATAAATCTACCAACTCTCACTCCTATTTCATTTCTCACCAAATCTGATATCCCCTACATACAATCCCTCCACCTTCAAGACTGCTACTACAAAATAATCTACCAGCTCCAACAATGTGGTGATCCCCTACCAGCTACTCTTCCTACTGTGCCCTGCCTACTGACAACCCCCAACCCCCACACACACACTTTCTGCCCTATATCTGCTGCACCACTAACTGTCTTTCCTTCCTCTTCACCTTTCATCCCCTCTATCAACTTCTCTAGCATGCCATCCTATGAAACTTCCATTTCCTTCAATCCAACCTTGTCATCTCAAACATTTTCCCTGAATACCCTTTGTCTTCCTTCAGAGATGTAACTGCAATTTGGGACACCATCTGGGCCACAGTTTCTTCACTCTTTTAAACACCTATATGGATGCTGATTATCTTTTCAGGTCATAGATGGCTTCACTTTCAACTTCAGAAATGCCATCTATTTCAAATACTAAATTAATGGTTTAGTGTATACTAGGAAAACTGGTAACAGGCTGGCCAATTATTTTGAGGGAACATTTGTTGGACATCCATTACAAAAATAGTTATTTCTGTAGGCTTACAATTCAATTCTCCAGGCCACTCGCACCTGCAACCTGCTGTTTGTGAGATCATACAATGATCTTACCCATTGACAACTCACAGCTTTCATTGCCTTCATAAACTCCTACTCTACCTTAGAATTCATTTGTATCATCCTCACATCTCTAACTTTCTAGACCAGTCTATTTCTACTGGCCATCCCAACCTCATTATTATATAATGATTCAGGATACATTTACTTCTTGAATTCATTTGTATCATCCTCACAACTCTAACTTTCTCTCAATTTCCTGGCTTTTTTGGCAATATCAGTTAATCTTTCATTGGCTGGCATCAGTAACCAATTTGCTTTCCTCTAAAACACTACCATATACACATTGCTAAATGCCCAAACCTGCATTTCACAAAACCCCTTTTCTTTACACATTCACTCATGCACACTTCACTTCCAACCCACCACACACTATCATGCTTTTCACCATATATTTATTCTCCACCATACATACACACATTTACTCACAACATTGTTCACACATTCAAATCTCTGTTTGTTTCAATGACACTGCTTCACTACACTGGCTCATGCTTGTTATTTATATTGCACCAATTACTCACTTCCTCTCTGCTATTCCAACATACTTCATTTTTGACCTAACATTGTCTTTTCTTCCTTTCCAATTTTTTTCTTCCTGTTCTCCTTTCATCTATACTGACAAAAGACAAGTGTCCAAAACGTCCATTTCTCTTCTTTTCCTTGCATTGAAATTACATTGACTTATTTTATCAGTTTCTTTTGCTGAACCACTACATAACAAGGATATAAACAAACTAACACTGGTTGCTGAATGGTGGTGGAGGGGACAAAAACACACACACACATGTGCACATGCATACACACATGCACACACACACACACAAAGAGCTTCTTTCTGTTTCCATCTACAAATCTACTCACAAGGTTTTGGTTACAGGTTTTGGTTAGCTAGGGGCTATAGTAAAAGACTGCCCAAGGTGCCATTCAGTGGATCTAAACATGTAGTTGGAAGAAAACTTTTTACCATGCCATAACATAACTTATTTTGTTGGTGCCCAGCATGTAACATTTTTTACCTACATATTTCTTGAATTATTTGAACATACAAATACTATACTTTAGCAGACATAACACAGATTAGATTTTATATCATCATCATTGTTATGTTGGAACTATAAATAAAGCTTAAATTTTCCTCATATACAGACACTCCAGTTACTAACCTGACAAAAATATTGGTTTCAAAATTTTGGCACTAGGCCAGCAATTTTGGGGGAGGGAGTAGATCAATTACATCAACTGCATTGTTCAACTGGTACTTATTTTATCAACCCCTAAAAGATGAAAGGGAAGGTCAACCTCAGCAGCATTTGAACTCAGAACATAAAGACAGACGAAATGCAGCTAAGCATTTTGCCCGGTATGCTTATGATTCTGCTTGCTCACCACCTTAAACCTGATGAAAATATTTACCATTACAAGATAAAAACAGTGCCTTTTCAGTAGCAAGGAAATATCTTCACAGATGCTCAACTTACTAATAAACTAATAAGCTAACTAAAGACCCTCTAAGTGGCCCCTCAACCTGCAACAAATAGCACCCATATCTTCCTGAAATCACACCTTACTGCCTCAAAAAAAAAAAAAAAAAAAGCAGAAAAGAAAAGAGACAGACATACTGGATAATGTATATACAATGTCTAAATAAAAGACGGAGTATCACTGATGGAACACTTGATCTAAACTGACCCAAGTCTAAACAACTGCAACAAACCTGCTTAATGCTTGAAGCAAACCTATTGTCCTTCCTAAGTGTGTGTGTGTGTGTACACATACGTATATATTATGAAGGAATCCTGTCATAGAAGCCATGCCAAAGCAGGCACTGGAGCTCAGCGCAATCTTCTGGTTCATCAGTTCCTGTCAAACCAATCTGACCCATGCCAGCATGAAAATAGACATTAAATCATGATGATGATGATAAAAAAGCTTGTGCTATTATAGCATTTACTTACTTATAATTTAATAAGTAGTCTTCTGTTACTTCTATTTGGCATCATCTTGGGAACAAGAAGTAAATGGATCCTGAATTATTATATAACAATGAGGTTGGGATGGTCAGTAGAAATGGACTGGTCTAGAAAGTTAGAGATGTGAGGATGATACAAATGAATTCTAAGGTAGAGTAGGAGTTTATAAAGACAATGAAAGCTGTGAGTTGTTAATGGGTAAGACTGGTGTCTAGACTCTAAAGCTCTGAGTGGGGATGTATGAAAAGAGCAACCAACAAACAAATTGGCACTATTGGATACTTCACATAGATCATATCTCTTTCTCCTCTTAGAAATGGAGTTAAAATTTAAAATTTTGTGCTTTGGAATTTCTAAGCAGAAAACCGCTTACCAAATTCAGGTTGTAAAAAAACCCTCCCCAAATAAACCTAATTATTATTTCTTTATAATTTATGTTTCATTTTCAAACACCATTTAGATACAACAAAAATAAACATAGTATAACTCTTTTGCTGGTTTCAGCTAATGGTCAGTTTGATCTTCATTCCAAGTTACCAAAAAAAGCTTTCATTTGGGCCTAATTTTACAGCAAATAAATAAGGATAGAACCCCCATATATTTACTTATTCTTAACTCAAGCTGTATTGGTATTCTAGTGATTTTTATCCTTACATATAGTCTATTGTCTTAAGTAGAGCTTTCGCTCTACTCATCAATTACTTTTCCTCGTGGAATATAGGGACTAAATATAGATTATTCGAAATTTTAAAAGCTCTAACTGAATGTGTAATGCTATAAAAGATAGGAGGGAGATCATATGAAGCTATTTGTATACAAAAAACACCAAATGATGAAGGATGCTCTTTAGGAAAGTAACAAAAAAAAAAAAGATATTAACAGAAGTGTATGCCTTGTCAACTTACAAAAGAGCTAGTTATTGACTCCTTGAATAGCTAGTTATTCATGAAAATTAATCTCTTCTATACACAGATATCACTAACTATATCTTGCAAAAATAAAATTAAAATATTCATTTGATTATTCACTAAAAATGAAAAGGGTAAGTGGGAGTTCTATGAGATCATGTAAACACAAACTTTCTGAAAGCAAAATAAAGAAAAAACAATCTGTGAAAGACTTATGTGCTTTAGCACATATAAGATTCCCAGCACCCACACAGTAGGACATCTTTCAACACATTAGTGATACTGAAGAACTTTAGGTGGGTAACAATCTACACAAAATAAATATTTGCTCTAATTAAACCATACAAGCATCCTTTCATTGGTGAGATAGCAACATGCTCTCCCTCTTGCTGGGTTGTTTGGTGTACCACTAAAAACTGTCTTTATATGATGCATTCAGGGAGGATACAGCAGACTAATTTTCTGTTCCATTCTTAAGAGAATTTTTCTGCTTAAAATTTCAAACTACTTTTAATCATTTATCAGTTTTAAACCATCCACACTACTAACATCAGTAACTGTTGTGTAATATATATCCACTGTCAAATGGACTGTAGCATTCAGAGTTTAAGGTCCTGCACCAAAAGCTAGCTCATTGACCCTTTAATAGAGTACACTCTGTTGCAAGCATTCAGGCAAAGTCTCCCATTTGAGGATAACATCCTTCTGTCCTCCCACCTATCTCTGAATCTTGAAAGTTGGGGTCACAGTCACTGCTTAGACTCCACTAAGACATGTAAAATAGAATAAAAGAAAAACAGATTCATGAAACAGACTGTTCTAGATTCATTTGCTTAAGAAGATGAGAAAAATAGACTTATTCATGACATAATGTCATGAACAGATAAAATTAAATGAATACTTGCATCAGATATGAACTAAAAATCTATGCAGTGGTAGTCTAGTAATCACTATACTCAACCATTTTACATGAAATATTCCAATTAGAACTTATGTAGTAATTGTTACTGGTGGTATTATTATTATTATTACTACTATTATTATTGAGTGAGAGAGCAGTGCATGCCATTGAAGTGACACTGGGGTAAAATATATGAAGCCCAGTATACCCATCATGACAATCTGTCAGATAAGGGTACACCAGGCATATGCATCACAACCATATGTGAACGACATATTAAGATAAACAGTGCATGACCTCGCAGGTGGAGCCCTGTTAGAATTTTCTTCAGATCAAGTAGCCTATCCTGCTCAAAAGGTCCCTGAATAAGGGTTGTTTAAGGATGTTGAATGAAACACCCATGTTTCCGGAAGTGAATAATCCAAACCCCAAAGAATTCCTCTCAACACATGGCTATGATGCTCCCCTACTACTTCTGTTCGTGATCAGAGATGCAAATATCATCAGCCACTAAGGGACATGCTCAACTGGTTAAGGTCAAACAACTGACAAGCAAATCTGTGGTATTGAGCAGAATATGTGCTGTAGCCCATCTTTTGTACCAAGACAAAACAATGTACTAATTAACACTTCCAGTCAGCTAAGATCAGAAGTCATGAGAGCAACTGTCTGGTACTGCATTATTATTATTACTATTACTACTATTGAGATGGCAGAATCATTAGCATGCCTGGCAAAATACTTAACAGCATTACTCCATGTTCTGAGTTTAAATTTTACTGAAGACAACTTTTTCATCCTCTTGGGGGATCAATAAAATAAGTACCAGTTGAGCACTGGGGTTTATGCAATCAACTAACTCTCTTCCCTGAAACTGCTGGACTTGCACCAAAATTTGAAACCAATATTTAGTGCAGTCTTTTATCTTCTAAGTTCAAGTTTCTCCAACACCAACTATGCCAGTTATACATCAAAGACTGATAAAATAAATACCAGTTAAATAATGGGGAGGGTATATAACAATGGGGTTTATATACCCAACTTTTTCCTCTCCCCAAAATTTTTGGCCTGGTGAGGTCAAGATTGTGCCTATTTAAGAAATCATTATTATATTATTGCTAAAAACATGAGTCATGACTTGTTACACTTCTTGTCAGCTTTGTCAATATAAAAGGTTTGTTTTGTTTTTTCTTTCCATCATACATTGTTTTATAGTAAAACTGACTGATGGCACAATACACTGGTTGCCTAATTCTTCTTACACTCATTCAGGCCAAGTCTGTGCTTTTCAATTTTCATAAATACTGATTTAAAAATAAAATTCATTTTAATATAGCTTCACTTGTTTGTTTAATAAACCAGGAAAGGAGTCAAGAAAAAGTAAGAAATACTAGAAAGGTGGAGGAACAAAGTTAGCACCTCACCTTTACTGAAACAACAGAGAGGAGAAAAGCAGGTAATTTTCTCACTCCAGCTGTCTGTGACAGTGATGGCCTGCCAAGCCTTGCCATTGCCATCACCAGTAACACCTGTTTCACTTACATCGAAGAAGGTGTTGGCAGTATTTTGGTATCTTCAACAGATGACATCTCCAGCAGCGAAACCACCACCAACAACATCAACAACCTCTCCACCAGAACCACCACCATAAATACCACTGCCAGCAACATGAATAATAATAAAAGCCACAAACTGTGCCTCAAAAAGAGATTGTTTGCACAAATAATATAACTCTGGAAAGAACACCCTTGGCAACTGAAGGCCAAGAGTTAGGAGACCAAATCTGCTGTTGCTTCCAGAAGAGGAACTATTGAAGGACAGAAGAGTCTAGATGCAGAAGTGGTTCACTGCACCCTTTCACTTTCAGGAAGCCCTATGAGTGATTGTGGAAACAGCAAAACTGTTAACAAATGCACTGAACAGTAATACGATCCAGTCAGTCATATTCTTCTGAGACCTAACACTGTGTATCACTGATACATCAAAAGGCTAATGAGCTGCCACTTACACCATTTACTATCTTTAATGAATATTTCATGAAAAGGACATATCTCCAATCAGAAGATCTTGTAGTGTGCAAATATGCCTTGTGTGAGTCTATTTTGCTGGAATTGCAGTTGCAGTGGGTGGAACACATGATCCATACAGAGGACACTAGTTTCCACAAGGCTATTCTCCACAGTGAGCTGAAATGTGAAAGCCATCAAAGAAAATGCTCAAAACTTCATCATAAGAATATCTATCACCAAACAACATTTCAATGAAGCAGATGACCTGAACAGAATTACCTTAAGGGAGACATTAAACACAATAACAAGAATAAAAGAAAGCGAAAGCTAGAGCAAGATTCTCTACATTAACTCTGTCAATAAATATTCTGCAGTATTTACAAACATAATAATACCAGCACTTTTGGTCAACATGAAAGTACAAATCACTGCTGATGAAGAAAATATACTTTTTTACCATCAAGTTATACATGGTTATGAGTGACTGCTGAGATGTGAGTGTGTGTAAAGACCAAGTATTATTAATCAAATTCTAACAGCTTTTCATCCTACAGGGTTTAATAAAAAAAAAAAGTAGTACGTATGTGTATATGGGCACACACACATGTTGTTGTTGTTGGCACTCCGTCGCTTACAACGTTGAGGACTCCAGTTGATCTGATCAACGGAACAGCCTGCTCGTGAAATTAATGTGCAAGTGGCTGAGCAATCCACAGACACGTGTACCCTTAATGTAGTTCTCAGGGATATTCAGCGTGACACAGTGTGACAAGGCTGGCCCTTTGAAATATAGGTACAACAGAAACAGGAAGAAAGAGTGAGAGAAAGTTGTGGTGGAAGAGTACAGCAGGGTTCGCCACCATCTCCTGCCGGAGCCTCGAGGAGCTTTAGGTGTTTTCGCTCAATAAACACTCACAACGCCTGGTCTGGGAATCGAAACCACGATCCTATGACCACGAGTCTGCTGCCATAACCACTGGGCCATTGCACCTCCATGGGCACACACACATACATATATATTAAATGATCATTAGTTTAAGGTCATGAAACAATAACATATGGACTGATAACCTAAATGGAGTAAGCCTGAAATGTTTTATTGCTATGCCTTATAAACTTGAAGTCTTTTAGCTGTAAAAGAAGTGAAATACAAAGTAATAGTCTTTTAAAGCATTAATGAGAAAATTGAAACCTGTCTATGTACTCTAGTTATCAGAATGTGAACTGCTGCCATTATTTAAAGTAATACCTTGAAAATTTACTAGAAAAAAAAAGCATGAGTTGATAATAAATTTCCATATAATATAAAATATCACATACAAAAGAATATTGAAAACAGTCACGATAAAACAAATCATTATAAGAAATGTTTTTTTTTTTTAATTTTTAAACATTTTATTGGGTATTATTGACAGTCAAACTATGATGATTCTGATGAATGATGTATGTTACACATATACACACCATTTAGCAGTGATCAACTACTTTTGTTAGCTGTTTACACATACATGAAAGTGTGCATAGAGGCATGCTCTAGTATTTTGCAGTTTAAGAAAGTGAAGACTGCTAGCTATGAAAGAACAGTAATGCAAAACTGTGTCAATCATGTTCTTTTCACTTCTATATATAATTAGTTTATAAATAAAACAAAAACTGGCAACAAATATCTTTGTTTAATTGCAAGGTTTCTTTGAAAACCCTCCATTGAAAAATAGCAGAAAAAGAAACAATTCACACACATACATACACATACACACACACACACACACACACACACACACATTGTCTAAATACAGTTTACTTCCTTCCAGTATCCAAACATTTGGTTTCAATTTAATACAATCTTGTAGACTAAATCTTGTTCCTTTAAACTTTAGTGCTGAAGAAGGCAGCAAAAGAAAGAGGACAGTTGGAATGGGGTAAGGGGGCAGGATGAGGAAGAAGGAAGGGAAATAATAAAAAGGAGCTGGATAGCAGGGAAGTACTGTTTAAATGGCTGTTCAGTAGGGAGGGGACAACAATAATTGAAATCACTTCCTGATTTGACTACAAAGTTCTCTACAGTAGAATAAATAGATAAGGTGTTGATTACAGTTGCTTATAAACATTGCTAACTATCACCAAATTAGACATTTAGATAAGCCATTGAATCCACAAGATGGTAAATAATATATTTTATCTGACATCATTAACAAAACTAAAATCCAAATTATTCATCAATGTGATAGATAAAACAAGCTTACTTGAATATTCATCATGTAATGAATAAAACAAGCTTATTTTAATTATCTATGAAATTCAAAGTATGCTATGTGGTTAAGTAGCTTGCTTCCCAATCATGGGCTTCAGTCCCTTTGAGCAGTACAAGTGCCTTTTACCACAAGCTGCAGGCCAATCAAAACCTTGTGAGTGGATTTGGTAGACTGATACTGAAAGAAGCCTGTTGTGTATATGCATGCGAATCCTAGTCTAGACCTCATACAATGATTGTAAATGAGCATCGATCTCATACAAGTGAGAGTGTTTGTTTCCAATTTTCTGTGAAAAATCATGTCTAGGAATGGGGAAATATTACCTTGCTTGGAAACAGGTGAGGGCATCTGGCAATAGAAAATCTGCTTCATTAAATTCCATCTGACCCATGCATACACGGAAAAGTGAATGCTAAACAAAGATGATGATGAAACTTTGATACGTTCATTTGTGTAAACAATAATCAATAATAATTGTTGATTACGTAGTAGAGGAAATGCTTAAGAGCATTTAATTGTCTCTCTGTACATCATCATATGTTCATCTTTTCCATGCTGCCATTGGTTGGACAGGTCTTCACCACTTGTTGTGGACCCTTGTCATTTCTTTCATTAGTCTCATCTTTAGGTCAGCCTTTCTCAGGTTTTCCTCAATATCCTGAAGATACCTTCCTGTTCAACTGAATTCAAATTCTATCTTGGTCAAATTTACGATTTTACTCCTTCAATTGTCAATAAAATAATTACCTGTTGTATGTC
Organism: Octopus bimaculoides; assembly: GCF_046866305.1. Taxonomy (NCBI): domain Eukaryota; kingdom Metazoa; phylum Mollusca; class Cephalopoda; order Octopoda; family Octopodidae; genus Octopus; species Octopus bimaculoides. The sequence continues at coordinate 89,267,232 of NC_142932.1, read as the reverse complement.
CCGATTCCCAAGTTACTTTGCTGCATATGTAAAAAACCCATTTACCTATTCATTTCAATAAATTGTATGCAATTCAATATAGCTTCTTAAATATTACATGCTGTGCACCATCAAAATAGGTTATATTATGGTGTGGTAAGAAGTTTGCTTCCAACTACATGTTTAGACCCACTGAATGGTACCTTGGTACCAAGAGTCTTCTACTATAGCCCCAGGCCAGCCAAACCCTTGTGAGTGGATTTGGTAGATGAAAACAAAAAGAAGCTCATTGTGTGTGTGTGTGCACGTGCATGCAAGTGCATGTATGTGCTTTTGTGTCCCCCACTACCACTCGGCAACCAGTGTTAGTTTGCTTACATCCCCATTGTGTAGCGGTTCAGCAAAAGAGACTGATAGAAAAAGTAAGAGGCTTAAGAAAAAAAAGGGACTAAGATCAATACATTTGACTAAAACTCTTGAAGATGGTGTCCCAGCATGGTTGTAGTCTAATGACTGAAACAAGTAAAATACGTGTGTGTGTGTGTGTGTGTGTGTGTGTGTGTGTGTGTGTGTGTGTGTGTGTGTGTGTGTGTGTGTGTGTGTGTGTGTGTGTGTGTGTGTGTGTGTGTGTGTGTGTGTGTGTGTGTGTGTGTGTGTGTGTGTGTGTGTGTGTGTGTGTGTGTGTGTGTGTGTGTGTGTGTGTGTGTGTGTGTGTTGTTGTTGTTGTTAAAGGGAAACAAACAGATAATTACAGATGTAAGGAATGTTTTAATATGAAAAATTGCATAGACATTTTTACATGGTGTGAGTAGGTCTTGTCTTGTGAAATGTATGTGCAATTTGTCATATGAATATATTCTTTGCATCTATAAATATTTGTTCAGTGTTCCTCTTTGATACACTTGAGTTTGGTCATTCTTCAGGATAACTTTTCACCTGATTGAAGTTTAAGAATTCAATTTCTCTGAGCACTACTTAATGACTATCTATTCCACACTTGCAGTAGTACTTTCTCACCCACAAATATACACACACAAACATATGAACTTATATTTAGAATTTCTGATTGTACTTTACACATATTTAAAATACTCAATTCTTGTAGGGCACCTAGCTGCATCTCCCTGTACATCAGTGTGCTATGATGTACCATTTGGGAAACACTGACATAACAGATCAAAAGTAAATATTCAAAGGTATTTAGTCTGACACTTAATTATTACTGCCATGCTACTGTATTTGAAGATATTAAAGGAAGTTAACATAGTCAATAATATTACCCTCAAAAATCAAATAATTTTGATTATCTTATTATAAATAGAAAATGCAAAGTTATTTGTCTACATTATCATCTGCCAAAATTGTAAAAGTAGGTATTTAAAGGAAAGAGTCATAATAAAAAAATTACAGCTGCCCAAATAGTCAAATTACTAACACTGTTTCTAGCAAGATTTTTTTTTTTTTTTGCTCATTACCTGTAGCTGTGACTATGTACTATGAGGAAGCTACTGCTCAATGTTAGAAACTGAATGCATTGCTTAATTAATGTATGTTCAGTGCTGAACTCAATTCCTCTTGTGTGTATAGCATCATCAGCTCAACTTGCCCTAGATACAGAACACAATAACCACAAGCAGTGTCCGCACAACCTAATGGGTTATGAGATTCATTCACTCATCTTGAAACTATGTTAGCATCTCAATGCCCACAACTTAGGTCATGTTGGTTCACATTTCCAGAATGGTTATTTATCAGGATATTATTAGATTTTGGGGTCGCCATGATTTTGATGATTTGGTGGAAACAAAATGTTCACACCAACCAATTGTCTGTCAAAACCATGGGATGTATGTGACTCACCAACAGAAAACAGTGTATATTGTTTTCATTATTCAGAGAAATGTTTATCTTTGAGAAGACTTAACATACTGTTTAGTGGATGGCATGGAATGTTAAACATTTTGATTCAAACTATTGCCCCCTCAGTTCTTTTTTTTTTTTTTTTCAATTCAAACTTGATAAAATTAAGATATTTTCAGAAACCAGATTCAGGGAAGGGATATCAGATTAAAAACATTTAAAAATTTGAAATTAAATTGTAAATTTGAATCAAACATTCAAAAATTGACTTTAAAGAAAAATACTAAAAACTGAAATAACAGAAAATTTAAGGCTTTTTAAAATATTTTCATATTCAATTTTGAATTAAGTAAAAATTAGAATTTCTGTTTTTAAAATATCTTTAATCAGATGTCTGTGTTCAGTATGGTTTACCAATTTAAATTTCAAATTTAACAAAAATATATTGTATACGACATTGATTTCTTACACTGTTATGAGCCTACACATTTATAGTGGTTGGAAAACAATTTGTTGTTTTACTCAAGCCCTAAACATGGCTAATATTTATTGTATTGACCTCAGGGGGATAAAAAACAATACTAACTCAGACTAATTTTGAACTCAGAATATAATTGAATACCATATATTCACTCAAAACTGTGCATAGGTTATAAAGTCATTTTTTGTTTTGGCTAACTATCATTGCAATTTTATTTCCAATGTTCAAAATAAACAGTGAACAGTGTAGTTGAACCATCTGTCAAAATCATAGCTTGCTGCAGATATATGCTGTTATCTCAGTAAATCAGAAAATACTAAAAGTAGAAACACCAATAACGCAGAGGTTAGTGTTTAATAGAGCTAAAATAACTTTAGAGAATTTTCATGTTTTGAGAACTTACAAAGGAATTCTTTCAGCATAAAACTGACAAGCTGTATGTTGCATAAGTTGGAACTGTTATGTCTGGCAGTGAAATATGTATATTATACATTCATAAAGAGAAAGAAAGAAAGAACTGTGATAACATCACAGTGGTAGAATGGTTAAAATGATGGGCTGTGCCCAAGTAGCCTGTCTAAAATTACTTATTGTTTTCATTTGATGGTTGATTATATCCAAAGTCAATCAGATATAGAAACATTTTCTGTATTAATTTAAGCAAACAAAATATATAAATCTAAAGAACCAGTAAACCCACGCATAAGAAAACAGAGTTGTATATCTTTCTAAGTTTGAAAAAAGCAAACGGCTCCTCAATCATTTTTTATGGTGTTTGATCAACAAAATTGTCTTCTCCAAATTACAAAGTAACCAAATATTCTACAGACATTCATACTTTCAATGAGATCCTCAGGCAAGGCCTTTTGAATTACAGATACAGTCTATTCAACAGGCTTCTACCATTTCTGTCTACTTTTATTCACAGGTATTGAGACAAGGGACATTTGCCCAATGTGTCATGCATTCAAAGTGAATCCAGAATGTCATGAATGTGAACAGAACTTATCAACCATTCAGCTATGGCTGGCCTTCTCTCTCTTTCTCTCTCTCTCTCTCTCTCTCATATATATGTGTGTGTGCGCACACATGCACACATAAATATATACATACATATACACACATATACATGTATACAAACACACATGTATACACATATGCACATGTGCACATATAAATTGTTTCCAGAATCCTCAGAAGGATCATAAGATAAATGTTATCTTCAGATATGATAATGTAGTCCTAGTTACACAATACTCAAAAAACGGATGGAATGGTCACTGCAGAAATATCTTTGATTATGTCAACCGAGGTAAGGCAGACCAGGTACAAACAACACAACCAAGTGCTAAGCACCTGAGATACCAAATTTTCACTCTTGTTATTTCAAATAATTTTCTAAAGTGTATCAGCTAATTTTTTTTTTTAGTAAGGTAAAAATAAGGGTCAGGTATTTGTTTCTGTTTGTTACTACAGACAAGATTAAACACCTGTAGCAGAGAGTAATAAAACTCATTAAGTACCAGTAACTTAGTATCATATCCATTCAACTATTTTACCTCTGTAAGGTAGGGCAGAATTCAGTAGAAGTGTTTCAAAGTCAGTAAAGCACACCTTCCCTCTTTTATATGAATAAACATCACTTTTGACACAGCTGATGCTATATTCTACCGGTTACAGTAGGAGATGATGTAAGAATGAGAATGCATAGTGAAACTATGAAAACACACACACACAGAGGGAACAATGTGTTTGAAATGTATGTTAAATTCTGAAGTTAATCTTAGACAAACAATTTTAATAATGACAGTGACAGATAAGTATAAAAATGTGAAAACATTTTTTGCAAAGAATATAATTAAATCACAGGCAATGTTAATTTCCTGTAAACATATAGCCATGTGTGTACATACACATACATGTATGTGTGCATACACACACACACATATATACACACATGCATGTTCTTGAAGCAAACTTTTATATAAAATATTTATACATCAGAGAAATCTGTCAGAACACACAAACAAATCAAAATAAATTAACGTTGAAGGGGGTTTTTTTACCATCAAAGAACTAGAATTAATAACATTATCTAATATTACTTGTAACATTTAGAATATAACTAATTATGAAAACATTTTCTGCATTAAAACGAACTAAAATTAAGAGGAAAAAAGTGAGGAAACTTAGTATGTATTTTCTAAAAATTAAGAAGGGTCCTATTCAAAAGGTCACTTCTATATGTGTGTGTGTGAGTGTGTACATCACACACATAGAGAGAGAAAGGCGTGATGGAGGAGGGAAAGAAAATACGAATTAATTAGAATAATGACAGTACAAATAAACATTTTGTTTGAGCATAAAATTTGATTTTACTAAGACTGGGGAAGGAAAAAACTACAAATATATCCATTTCATAAATCAATATCTTCATCAATAAAATAAACTTTCAATTCACATTTTGTTTCATTAAAAGAAAAAAATCAGCTTGCAAATACTACATAAACACAATTACACAATGATATACATTAAACTAAAATCTATTATAAAACCAAACATTAGTATTTCTTTCAGGAAAAAAATTCTATCTAATAATTCTGAGAAATCCAACAAATTTCCATTTAAAAATTGGTAAATATGTCTATTGATGTAGCCCAATAATTCATAACCAGTTTGATTTAAGTTAGAAGAAAGTTACTCAGGAATCACACCTTGTCTGATATTTTCAGGTGTGTGAATGTGTGTGTGTATGTGTGTTAAAACTTTTAGAAGTTTATGCTGTTGTTACATGGCATTTAACAGTTCACATATTTCATTCTTAATAATCATTATTACATTATACAAAATCTAAAGAAATTCATACATTTACTTACCAAGTCGGCACCAAGTTATCAAGGAGGTGAGAAAGTATTAAAAACACTCAAAAAAAGATGCACTGGCCTAGCTGCTGATGCAGAAACACTTCAAACTCAACCTATCTGATTTGGCAACTATAAACAGCTTCCAAACAACAAGTAGATGAATCATATAAGAATAAGTGAATTCTACAACTGGCATTCCTTACAGTCACATGACTGCTCATCTTTATCCTTCAGAGTTATGCCTTGCCCCTGGTAGGTCAGTAGCAGTGGCAACAGTAGTATAGACCATATGGACCTGGAGTTCCATATATGGTACAGAAGCTACTTATCTATAGCAAGTCTATTTTCCTCGCCTTTTAAAAAAAAAATTTTTTTAATTATTCTTTATTTGGTTCTCCCTCCCCCATTACTCTTGGCATTTTTCAGGACTATTTAATCCATATTATTTTTTATATTCTTCACTATAATAGAATTACAATTTCTGGATAAAGCCACCACAACCAACTATCACCACCACCACCACCACCACTACAAGATTGATATGTCTATATTAAATTATACCTTACCAGCTGCCTGTCAAGTAATTAAAGCAATTTCCCTCGTTTTTGTAACAAACAGGAAATAATATATCTTGTGAAAGTTAAGAATTCAGTGTTTACCTTTTTTTCTTTTTCTTTCTTTTAGACTGTGTGTTTGTAAAGGAAATTTAGAAACAGAAAAATACACAACTTTCTATGTGTCCATTTTATGGTATCAAGTGTTTTCTCTCAAGCATTTAATTATAGCATTGGAGTGCACAGCAGAACAGTTTTTTTAAAAAGTAAATAGAAATAACAAAGAAAAATATTAAAAACAAAATAAAGACATCTTGTTTACATAAACAGGAGAGACCAGCCAAAAGGTGAAGGTATATTGTCAGCAAGGATATATGAAGATTTATAAAAAGATTCAGGTTTTACAATATTTACACAAGACCCCCAGATTTTTTTTAAAGCAGTCAATATGCTCAGATAATTTTCTTTTTTACCTATTTGACATAAGAATTTTATCTTCAAATTGGTAATCGATAGCTACAAACTTTGAAAAGAACTTTCAATTGAAATAGATCTCATATGGATCAATTCTTAAAATAACATCAACAAATCCTGAATAAATAAATCTGTTGTTAAATTAAATTCCTATGTAACTATGGCAACAGTCATTACACCATTCTTTTTTTTCCTTATTTTTCTTTCAGTTATATTTTTATAAATGTTTCTATTGCAGATTATTACTCATACCCTGGATATTTTCCACCTGGCATTTCTTTTATTCATTTATTTCTCTTACTGGTTTCAGTCACTGGACTGCAGCCATGCAGGGTAGACTGGAAATGTGTGCATGTGTAGATAAACTTACATCATTATGAATAATAATAATAATAATAATAATAATAATAATAGTAGTAATGTATACAGTGTTCAGGTGTGTTACATATATAGATGCATACATACGTGTGTGCATGTGTGTGTGCATGTGTGTGTGGGTGTAAATATAAATCTAGGCATGGCAATAGGTGCAAAGTATCACTTGCAGTTTAGAAGTTCATCTGCTTTACAACCACATGCATTCAGGTTCAATCACACTGCATTGCATCTTGGGTAAGTGTCTTCTACTAAAGCCTTGTGAGTAGATTTGGCAAACAGAAACTGAACGAGGCTCGTCCTCTGTGTGTGAGGGGGGGGGGGGGGTGAGAGAGAGAGAGAGTCCATGTCTCTTTGTTTTGCCATCAGTGAAAAAGTAGTAACCATCATACAAGTAATATCATTCATTCTTCATCCACATTTACATATATTTTCTATTATTAAAACATGGCTTCACATCAAATATTCAAGAGTCCCAATTAAGTGCTGGTCTATCATTAAAGCACTACAACATTAAAGCACTATTGTGTCCTTCTCCTAGACATTTCACAATAATTTATCAAGCTCTATTTACTCAGATTTATGTTGTTATATAACCCCATGACAGCCCTAATTCAGACTTATAATCAAAGGATATATCCGCCATAACCATCTCATTTCATTTTCAGACAAAGTACATCAAACACAACATTATCCATATTAGCTAATGTGTACCTTCCTTATTTTAGATGGTGAAATTGGTGGTGGCTACTATTTTTATCAGGATGACACACCATGCAGACGCTCACTCATCAGCTAACATAGGTAAGGCCAGTTCATTGCAGCAAACTGTGGAGACTATATAATTCATAAGATTTTCATTATCCACTAGTGATGAATTATGACCCTTTGACTAATCATATAAAGACAAAACTATCAATCATGTCCCAAAAACCCCAAATAATGTAAACAATACTCTTTTTTTTTTTATTTAAAATATATTCTACAGATTTTATTTTAAAATTTAATGGTTTCAAATTTTGCTTTCAGAACTAAAAAGAAAAATGTTAAATCACAATATAAACCACCTGACAAGTTAGCTCAGGGCCATTTAAAGACATGGGTACACTGGGTACACTGCACAATTGCTCAGCGGTCTCATAGATCTTGGAACTCAATGCTAATTTACGTATGTTGTGGCTTCCTATCAAGAAATAAATGATCATAGGTCCCAGTACATTAGCTTAACCAGGGGATTAGTTAATCAGAAATTTATCATAAGCTAGTTCCTATTGCTACATATGTAAAAGTATTCAGTAGAGCAAACCAGTTAACTGAAAGGAAAGTCATAAAATAATGAGGAACAAAACAATTGTTGCTTTGCCAGGTAAGCTAAGTTCCTGCTTCACTCAAAACCATACTGTACAAATTGATGGATTCTCTGTTTTAAGATGATGAGCATTCAGTTATTCAATTAACTGAACTAGCTACTCAAATTAACATGTAAATGGCTGGGTATTCCACAGATATGTATATCTTTAACGTGATTCTCAAGCTGAATCAGTGTGATACAATATATGACAAGGCCAGACTTTTGAACAGCAGGTACAATACATTTGATTGTACTTTATTCAAATCCACACACTTTCTGTCAAGTTAATTTTACTCACAAAGCTTGTGGCCACTTGATTGCAAAGCAAACTTCTTAACCACAAGACAGTTATTGGTATTCAGTGGCTTGGGTGGTGAGCAATAGATAGAAACAGGAGACAGAGGTATCCAGTATTGTGCATAAAGGTATATATGCAGACAAACACACATGATGGAATTTTTAGAATTAAAAAAAAATGCATAATGAATCAGACACAACTTTTTTCTACTTAATCACAAGGTCTTTGCTTTTTAATATATATAGGGTATAGTTTATCAATTAGCCCAGTAAATACCATGAGAAACAGAAAGCAAAGTTTAGCCTAACTGTTTTTCAGAAATGTTTTGTTATTAGAAAGACCAATTCCTATATTCTTTGCTATCAACGGTTGATGCTGGTAAACCCAAAGGTAAGATACAAGGATTTGAACTCAGTTTTGCTTGACATATAACAATACCATAATAGAAACAATAAATTTGCTAGAACACTTTAAATTTGATATCAACGGAATAAAAATAGTTATCTTATATGTGGGAGGAGGTATGCTCTTAAATGGAATATGTAGGGTAGCTTCCATAGTCTTTCAAAGCATTATTAGACTGAGGGGAATAACTAGGCATGAAGATAAGAATATGGTGATTTTCTAGGCACAAGGTTTTATTTTCAGAGATAGAACATAAATTCACTTTAATAGCCTATTGTTTAGTAATTAGTACCTGTTTTGCCCTTAGAGGATTTCAACTCAGAATGTAGAGGGAAGAAAGTAAGTACTATAAGGTATTTATCCCAGCACTAGCATTTCTATTTACTATCCTATAAAAAACTAAATGATGATACTGGCCATTCTGAGAGTGTGATGCCGAAATGATGAGAGCTTTAGATTGCTTAAAAAGTATTCTATTTATCAATTATTTATTGCTTTCTTCTTTTGAAATGATAGATAAATCAAGATATTATTTCCAAACTGAAATCAAGTCATCAAGAGTATTAGATAACTTGACAGCAAGAGTTAAGGAAGAGGAGAAGATAGTTGGATGTAAAGATATATAAACCAAAATGAAAGTAAGATGCAGAGTAAGATAAGAGGTTTTTATCTAACAGTTCTCAAACAACTAAGATAGATTCTTGATTAATGTTTATTTATGTCAAAATGCAGCAATCCATGACAGTGGCAAGAAATGTGATATGCAAGTGTCAACAGAGGAAATAAATATATACTTATATATTCCATGTACAACTATTATGCCATTATTCATATGGCTAAACTATAAAATAGATTACATTATGAAGAATTTCATAATACTCCAAAGTAAAGCACAACAGCCAGTCATTTTGCAACCTGAGGCATTCAGAAGACCAATTAAGATATTGGTAGAGGATATAGAACATTAATCTGTTAGCATTTAAACCGGCCATATCTAGCCAAAATATTCTACCTGTTTTATATTAATTCAAAAATTAAACAATCACATCATCAAAATCTCAAGGCTACAAGATAACGCATAATTAATTCGAAAACAATGCGAATAAATAAGCATTACATTTGACAGAGTAATTGGATAGGGTTAAAATATATAGCAATTCATGTTTGAAAGAATTAATATCTCATGCAAGTATTTTATTGTCTCAAACAAAACAACTTAAAACTTAAATCATTCATCTATAAAAAAAAATTTAAAAAACGGATATACTACAAAACTTCTTTCAGAAAGTTAATCCAGGAAATTTATCTTTCATCCACTTAACACTACAGAGACAAGAAATAACGCCAATTTCTCTAGATCCATCTGATTTATTAGAAGGAAAAACTAATCATAATAAACATCTACATAAGAGAACATTTTTCAACTTCAAGAAGTATAACAAAACTACAGTTCTCTTTCAGACATATTAAGATATATAGTCTGTAGGGTCAAGCTTAGTGAACTGCTACTAAAGGTCATTGGTGAAAATGCAAAAATGAACATTTATGATCAATTATAAAGGTACACAAAAGGATCTATAATTACATAAATCCAATGTTACTAAAACTAATAGAATTCACATATCACAAAATGTTAAGAAAAAGCCTGCAGTATTGATAAGACATTGTAGGATATCCAGTATATTAGCAAAACTGTTATAGAACACAGCTTTAGCCTATATTTTACTATATAAATCAAGAGTTTTAAAAGAATGTTTCACAGTAAAGTATAATTTGTATAAGATAAAGTGCTGATGCTAAGTAAAAACACAAAAATGATTACATTCAGACTTTAGAACACCTTATTTGGTGGTGGTGAGCAATGCACAATTGTTTACTTTTTCCAGTCTGCAAAACAAAATCAAGAAAGCAGCACCAAGCAGAGAGAAGGATAGATCAATCTCCAGAGACCCACATGCAAATCAGTTATAGCAAATGTGTGTATGTACTTATGTATATGTTCATGTACATTAATACCTATGTGTTTACACATTCATACCTATATGTGTATGTCAATACATCTCTAAGTGATGTGATGAAGTGTGAAGACATTAATATTACATTCACCAAAATGTCAATTTTTTGTTTTCTCTAATTTTTGTTTCATTTTTTTACCCCCCACTAATATTTACACTTTTTTTTATGATCTTAGCATTATTTTTATTCAAATTTTATTTTTTCTAAATATATTTTTATACTTGAATTAAAACATATTTACAATTAATTAAATGAACCATTAATATGTTAACTGATAACAAATTCTGAACAGCTATTCTTCCAGTAAAAAAAAAAAGTACTTCTCGGTAAAAACATAAGCAATTGAAAAGAAAATATTTTGCTAGTTAATTTATAATTCATCTCGGAAATATTTTAAGATGAGTAAACCATAAAAGAATAACTAAATAGACGCAATGGATTAAAAAATTAAAACAGGAAAAGAAAAAGATAAAAAAAAAAACTAGAGATGATGAACAACATATGGAAACCACTGATTATGTATGAAGTATCAAGTAAAAATAGACTATTTTCAAATGAGGGTATCCAGCCCACTAAAGCAATTCTATGACCTTTCCTTATTTTGCACGGTATCAAGAACTATCTATTCCACAAAGCAAAAACACAACATATCAAATAATAAAGAAAAATAAATTACTCTGAGAATACAATTATCAAAATCCAGGTGATAATAATAATATTAATAATAATAATAATAACTACTATTCAACTAAAAGTAAAAACTAGTTTCTAAAAATTTTTTTTTTTTAACATTTTGCTTGAACAGCTGCCAGAAACAGTTTTATTTTCCACAACATAAACTTTTCTTTCCTTCTTTTCTTCTTTTTCTGCTAAGACTTTTCTTTTCTAGGTTAAATAATGTTAGGACAAGCAATAATATCTTACACTAACCCAGAATGTATTTCCTGAAGTTAACACTGAAACACCTATTAGCAGGTAGAGATACAAGGGAATATCACTCCCCAGTGAATACAGTATCTATGGAGTTGCCTCCCTTGGTTCAATAATAAGCACACTTACCATTCTGAAATTAATTTTGCATAAATATTTATTCTAAATTTAACAGTAAGTAAATTATATAATAAGGAAGATTGTTCTCTAGTGGCAACTTTATAGGTCTCAGCTTAACTTTAGTGTATAATACATAAAAAGCACAGAGATTAAGGTGGCAGACTCTAAAAGACATTTTCATGAGTTCAAACTTCACTAGAACCACTGAGCAAGGTAATTATATAGTTTCAGTTCATTTGCCTGAAAATACATCAATCTTACTTCCAGAGCTGAATAGTTAATTATATAGACAACTCGTTCTAAAAATATTTGCCCTAAAAATGTTTAAACTTATAAAATATAAATTAACTATCCAGGCTAGTATATAAAATTGGGTATTTAATTTCTTTTGTTTTTTAAGCAAAAGTTCAATAGTGAATTACTTTCTGTGGATTCAAATCTCATTCTAACAAAAACATAGTAATCCATGACTGAAGACAATCATCCATGGTGCATACTTTAATCAAAACTCACAACTAATTACTAATTTCAACTATGAATAGTCCAAAGAGGAATATTCCATGCTATATGCACATCATTACAAATCAGTATGGAGTATAATTATATGATAGCAAATAAAAATGGAAATATTTCTTAAGCTCCAAGATGTTGTTATGGTTGGGTTCTTAGCTTTCAATTTCAAGGATTGAAGCACATTTGAAGTACATCATCACCTAGATCGAATATTAGTCTCTTGTAGCTAACATTCCCAGATGATTTGGTACCTATTCCCAACGTAAAAGTAAATTGGAATGAAATATAAAATGTTCTGTTCAAAAACACCTGAATCCATTTGAATTTATAAAAAAGTAATCCAGTACCTTACACAGTTAGATATCTCACTTCTCTTGGTAGTGGTGTGGTGAAGCTGATAATAAAGATGATAGAGGGGGCAGCTAAAAATAATATATCATTTAACAATATATCTCAAACAAAATACAGGTATTAATAACACCTTGTAATGCATTTGTCTAAAAAAAACCCTTGGATGAAAAACAGCTGAAGGCTACCCACAGATAATGTAAACATAATGTTACAAATAGTTTAAGAGTTTATCTCTGAGCATATACAGCTATTAATAAAACTTGTAATATATTGATTTAAAAACCCTCCCGCATAGAAAAAAGGCTGAGTCCCTTCTCTCCATCTAAGATGGTCTTTGACCTTTTCTTATTTTTTTTCTGTCTATTAACTTTTGGCTACTCCCCTATCCAATACAATGGGTTTTCTAACTTAATATTTTACAAGCTATTACTTATAGCTGTAAAAGGCAGCAAGCTGACAGAACCATTAGCATGTCAGACAAAATGCTTAGCAGCAGTTCTTCTGGCTTCAAGTAGTGTGTTCAAATGCCACAGAGATCAACTTTGCCTTTCATCCTTTCAGGATCGATAAAATAAGTACCAGTCAAGCATTGGGATCAATGAAATTGACTAGCCCCCTCTCCCAAATGGTTAGTCCTTGTGCCAACAGCAGAAAGAATTATTTATAGCATTGAAATACACTGTTAAATTATATATTTGTAACATCATGTTTATGTTTATGCTAGAAATCATTATTACCATTGCTATTATTTTTAGTTGCCCTTCTATCATCTTTATTATCAGCTTCACCACAATATCATCAGGAGAAGTGAGATATCCACTTCAAGATACACAATTAAAATGATTTGTTTACATATTTCTCAATGCTTCTACATTTATATTTATAAATGTAAGTAACGTTACATGTATCAGATGAGAGTTTAATTTATTGTATGATGCCAATATTTGTCATGTATTATTTTATTAACTCTGGAAGGATGAAAACAAAGTTGACCCAATTGGTGGTAATAATAAAAACAATGAATATATTAAGAACAGTAACCTAACAATACAATGGATACACTGTGAAGACAAACGTTAACAGACATTTTCAGCCAGCAACTTACACTTACCAAAAGGCGATTGTATTATAGATGTCAAGATGAATCCTTAACACTTCACCTTACAATATGGAGTCAAAAAAGCTCTGTCCATCAATGAAAGCAGATCTTATTATGAGGCACAAGCAAGCTAGAAGAGCAAAAAAGGTGCTGAGATCTGCAGTAGAATATGATGAGCTGAGGCAGAGATAGAGAAGACAATGCTTTAGCAGAATTATTACACCTTTGGGACAAATGTTTCACAATATTCCTTCAAACTCTTTACATTCTGAGTTCAAATTCCACCAGGATAAAATTTGCTTTTCATCCCTCCAACCTTGATAAAATAAAATAACAGTCAAGTGCATTGTTGAATGGTATCAACTAGCCTTTCTTCTTCAAAAAATGCTTGCCTTGTGTCTAAATTAACAAATATCATTTAGCATATAGGAAGTTAAAAGTATTTACATTCAGTGTTCAAATACCATTGCGATCAACTGTGCCACCCATCCTTCAAGAATTAATAAAACAAGATAGGATCAATAGCACTCCTCTCACTATCATCACCATCAAAATATCAATGGATTAAAATCTAATTTTATCAAAACCAATGTGATCAACGATTGTAGAATAAAAACAGTCATCTACAATTAGTTCTTTAAAGTTAAAAATAATGAAAAGGTTTGTTGAGAATTAAACCAAGCTTCAAATTGCTTACTATATCAATTATGAATTCTGACCATCTATAAATTTCATACATAGATATTGTACAAATGAATAACTCGTCTTCTGTTCACTTAACTTACTTTTTAAACTTATAGGTCATTAGTTCATTTCAAGTGTTTTAGTCTCAAAGTTTTCAACTATTCACAATGGAGTTATATGCATTCATAAAACTATAAAATTGCAAAATTTCAGCAAAGTGACTAAAAGCATTGAAATCATATGTTACAAATATAATCTCAAGTGTTTACTCCTAACTAAAATGATATTAGCATGAAATTTAAGCATAAATATATCTAACAATGATCAGTTATTTACTGTTTGAAATATAGAACCTATATAAAAAATATCAACAGACTTTCTCATTAATGTTGGTATGGCAGTTGTGAGCAACAACTATATATCATAATCAGCAATAGGAATATTTTTATTGGTAACACTTTTCTAATACTTTAGTAATAGGTCCAGATCCTTTTCAAAGTTATTTATTTGAATCTTGTTTATTCTTTTCTAGATTGGTAATTTGAAATTTAACACATCTTTACATATATATATATGCAAAGAATAAAAAGTTTAGAATGGTACAACAATGCAGTATAGAACAAAAAATGGACTATATACCTGTTGAAATTTGGTTATCTATAGTCCAATGATATTTCGGAATTACAATTCCTTCTTCAAATCTTCTTAGCTGGAATCTCTGCTATAAACAGCTAAGATCTGAAGAAGGAATTGTAATTCCGAAATATCATTGGACTATAGATAACCAAATTTCAACAGGTATATAGTCCATTTTTTGTTTTATAGTGCATTGTTGTACCATTCTAAACTTTTTATTCTTTACAAACAATACACAATGCTTCAAGTGAACTACAATACTCTCCTATATATATATGCAATACCTTGTCTGTTACTGAAGCATGAACAGTCAGGAATTTCCACTTTTTGCAAGGCAAAGGAGTGGCAGAAATCCATGGTGAGATGAAGGAAGTTTTGAAGGATGGCTCCCTATCTTACTCCAAAGTGAAAATCTGGGTGTCAAAGTTTCAGACTGGTCATTTCAAGGTCACAGATGAACCCTGATCAGGATTAACCAACTTCCACGACCACAGAAAACAAAGCCAACGCTGTCTACATTATGATTCTCAAGGACCACTGGATTTCAGTTAAAGTCATAGCTCAGACTCTGGAGATTTCCTGCAAAAGAGTTGGCCACATCATCCACAAACATTCTGGACATGAGAAAGCTTTCCACAAAGTGTGTGTGTGTGTGTGTGTGTGTGTGTGTGTGTGTGTGTGTGTGTGCGTGCGTGCGTGAGTGCGCGAGCGTGCGTGCATGTGCATGTGCATGTACAGTGATGGATTCGAGGGATTTGTTTATTTACAAGTTTGTGTCTTAATTTCACCTATAATGGTGATATTTAAAATAAAATTTTTCTTTTTTTTAAATGGAACTTACAAATTTGCCAATAAGCAAGTGAAGTCAAACACTTACAAAGTTTAATTCAGTTCAATTAAAAAGCATGGGTAAGCAATGCATTGTAAGCTGCACTATAATTTGCAAAAACATTTATTTGCATGCAGTGTATATATTGCCCCTCCAATGCCTTTTTTTTCATTATTATCATTATTATTATTATTATTGGCAGCAAACTTGCAAGATCGTTAGCATGCTGGATGAAATGCTTAGCAGTATTTCACCCATCTCTACTTTCCGAGTTCAAATTCAGCCGAGGTTGACTTTGCCTTTCATCTGTTCAGGATCGATAAATTAAGTACCAATGAAACACTGTGGTCGATGTAATCGACTTATCCTCTCCCCCAAAATGGCTGCCCTTGTAGCAAAATTTGAAACCATTATTATTATTATTATTATCATTATTATTATTATTACATGAAAAAGGCTGTGAAATGGTTGTAATCTTAAGGATGAAAAGCTGCTGAAAAAATATATTAACCTCTCATACCTCCTGATTTTTTATGGTTTATATATATATACATGCATGCAAGAGTGTGTATGTGAGAGAGGGGGAGATAGAGAGAGCATGTGTGTGCATATGTGTATGCATGTGTAAAAGAGAGAAAGGCAGACAAAAAAGCAGAGAAAGAAAGAGTGGAAAAATAGGAAGTTAGGAGGTGTACATTATATATGCAAAACACAACCACACTCTTTTTGGGTCCTCATTGCAAAACTTTTGGTTCCTGCTCATATTCATCATCAACAGTTGATGATAAAAATAATATTTTTATCACCAGCAGATCATGGTGATGATAATATTATCATCAACGTCATCATCATTATACGACGATAATAATATTATCAACAATACATCCAAAACTAGAAGTTTTTCCTAGCATGTGAGCATATATATCACACAGGCACAGAAATTTAGTTAGCTTATTTAGGAAATTATAATTATGGCATTTTTTTCTTTCTTTTTTTTTTTTTTTTTTCCTATAATCACACTTTTGTAATGTGGAACAGACATTTAAACATCATAGTTTCATAGTTTATCTAGTTTCTGCTATTCTGCAACACAAATATTAATAAAAATAACACAAGACTGGCAAAATCATTACACCGTTGGATAAAATACTTTCTAGTATTTACATTCTGAGTTGAAATTCACATACATAGTTGAAATCCAGCCAAGGTCAACTTTGCCTTCCATTTTCCAAGAGTCAATAAAATACAGTACCAGTCAGTGAACCAGCAATTTTTATGTTGCAAACCTGTAACAAATAATGCTATTGTTCGCTAATTGTAATATAAATAAATGTTGAGTTTGGTTTAATTATCTAGTACCTCCCCTAAAAAAAACTTATTGTAATTTGTGTCACTAATGCTAGAAATAACACCACCAACAATACTGGTGATAATTTCCAAAAAAACTATAAATTTGGAGGGGTGTATTTTTATTTTGAAAAAAACTGAAAGGCAGAGTCAGCACTGGCAAGATTTGAACTCAAAATATTAAGAGACATAACTCAATACAGCAAGACATTTTGTCCAGTGCTCTACCAATTCTGCAACCAATTACTCTAGTAATAATAATTGGTAAAAAAAAAAATTAGTAGAAAAAGTAAAAAGATTATTAATAGATATATTTATAGATTTATGGAGGTGGGGTGTAATTTTTTTTTATTGGACTGGTGTAAGAAATCCGTATACATGGCTAACATAGGCCCCTTAAAACCTATGAGATTATCATGGTTAATGTTCCTCTTGAATAGTTAAAAGTTGACAATGGCAAGAAAAACATGTGCAAGGAGGAAATCCCAGAGGAGTAATGTTCTTGGTAAAGGACTGGACATAGTGCTTAGTATGGTGGCTTAGAATGAAGAGAAAAGTATTATGGAGTAACAGGAAGAGAGAAGAAATATGAGGAGTAACAAGAGGAAAGAAATATATGTAACAAGAAGAGAGACCAGTAAGCTGGAAGTGCCTGAGTGGAAGTAGCTTGAGAGCAGCCAGTTACAAGTTGTAAAGTCCACTGTAGTTGCAATACATGAAGTAGAAAGAGGAGACATGTTTGAGAACCAACCACTGAAGTACGTTGGTGAGCAACTTTATTCTAATCAGCTGGGTGACATTTCTCTGAGCGCCATCCAGAATATCTATATGTCTAACATATAGTAGTTACTAAATTACATATTGGCTTTGTGATGCAATCTTTAATACACTGCAGTTATGTTGAATATGTATGTTTACCAGGAGAGAACTTGAGTGTTGCTGAACCCCTGAGGTTTCTAGTTGTACACTGTTCATACTTTAGGATGGGTAATAGTGGTTTCTTGATATGTACATTGATTATGACTTTGTACTATTTATGGTGACAAAATTGGAACAATCCTATTGGAGGGTGTTTTGGGGGTTTATGTTCATGTACTCAATGCAGCTTTGGTGTGAGGTATTTAGGTTGCATATGGAGAACACTTAGGTGCAGAAGGTTAGGGATGAATAAAGATTGGTATTATCTATGTAGGAGAAGCTACTACAACAGACAAAGAAGTTGTTTATGCAGAGAAAAGAAAAACAGATGTAGTAGAAACATTGTATCTTAGAGTTGACATGTTAACATTTACTTAACTGCTGTTTTTCTAGTGAATAGCATCTCTGAGCAATAAGCTTTAATTCTTCTAGATATGCTTTATTTTTTGCTGAAGATATCACATAAGATTGAAACATGTCCAGAGTTGTCTCCTATATCTGACAAAATGACTACATTAATATTCGTCATTTCTTTTCCTCACCAATTATTTTTAATTATTCTTGGTGGTCACTACATTAAATAAACTTATTGTTTTCCATATGGCTGGTGTCTCTGAGTAATTAATACAGTGATTTATTCTTTTTTTAAACATGTATTGTTAAGTTGCTCAAAATTTAAATTTAATACTTATACCATTACAAGAAAGCAGACAGCAGCAAAATATCTCAACACACACACTAGTATCTTAAAAAAGGAAGACCACATTGGATAGTGACATGCCAGATAGACTATGTCTGAAAAAATACAGGATGGTCACAGCTGGAACTCTCAGAGTTGACCTGGGATGAACAACAGAAAGATTTGCAAGTGTTGTTTTGCTGTTGTTATTGTTGCTTTCCATTAGTTTGAATTAAAAAGGTCAGTGCTTACAGCCTCTTTACATCCTCCCACGCACAACTTTTATTGTTCTGTTGGATTATTGCAGTTAATATTGGAAAATGAAAACAAAAGCAGAGAAGAAAATTCCAGAAGAATGTAGTTCTAGAGGAGAAGTATTCAATATATACCAGGGATGAATGGGGTGGATGAGATAGTTAATGCTATAGGAATGATAATAGGAGAGATGGGGTAGATAATGAAACAGGAGGAGCAAGCATGGTGGGGGTGAATACTGCTTAACACTGGACTGACGACAACAATGTTGGTGATTGACTGTTTGCTTGCTTATCAAACAAACAATTTGTTTGGAGATGAAGGAGAGGTAAGTGAATAAGAGAGAGAGAGAAAGAAAGTATGCAAAAAAGATAGTAGATGTATGAGAGAGAAATGGTGTATTTGTGAGAGAAAGTGTATGTGTGAGAGAAGATGCATGTGAGAGAGAGTGCATGTGAGAGAGAGTGCACATGAGAGAGAGAGAGAGTGCACATGAGAGAGAGAGAGAGTGCACATGAGAGAGAGAGAGAGTGCACATGAGAGAGAGAGAGAGTGCACATGAGAGAGAGAGAGAGTGCACATGAGAGAGAGAGAGAGTGCACATGAGAGAGAGAGAGAGAGAGTGTGTGTGTGTGTGTGTGTGTGTGCATGTATGTATGTATGTATGTATGTATTATGTGAGAGAGTATGTGTGAGAAGATGAAGAGTGACTGAGAAAGAAAGTGTGTGCACATGTGAGAGAGAAAGTGTGACGGGGAAAAGGAAGCTTGCACATGTATGTGTGCATGGATCTATGTATAACAAAAATAGAGACAGACTGAGGGATTGTGTGTGTGTGTAAGTGAGTGAGTGAGAGAGAGTATGTGTGTTCAAGTGAGTTAATATGTTAGAGAAAGAGAGAATGAAAGTGTGAGAAGATTAATCTGGAAGAGTGGACGTGTAAAACAGTGATTGAGTAACTAAGAAAGAAAATAGAAGGATGCTACACTCAAGATATGTCAAAAGTATTCCACTGAAGAGAATATTTTAACATTACATAGAATGAAACATTGAATTAGATATGGCATCAAGGTACAAAATTCATGCTCAGTAAGTTTAAATACATTTCAGACGTTCTGCGACAACTATGTACAGGATACTTTATTCTACGTGCCTCAGTTCACCAAAGTGTCAGGAAGAAATAGCGGAACCTCTAAGAACGTAACTTGTATACAGATTGGTTTTCTATCGAGAGAACAATTAGATCCTTCTCTGCTAGACAATTAATGAAACTGAAGTGCCAGCAGATGGACTCTTAAGGTTACATGAAGGGATAAAGTTAGCAACTCTTCAGAACTGGAGTGTTTCCTGGCTTTGTGAAAGAAACTTCAAGATATTTCAATAAGATTTCTCAAGTAGAGGTTTTAAACTAATATATATATCAGATAATAATGAATCCATGTTTGAGCTTGTAGGATACTGCTGCACATTTGAGCCCTAATGAAGTATGAATGTTATTGCTGTATATTTCAGTCACCAAGAGAACAGTTTTAAGATTGGCCTACAAGAAATAAAGCCAAATTACCCCAACTGTCTTTAAAAAAAGAGGGTTCACTAGATAAGCATTTCTCAACCCAACTGGAGTTCCTCAGAACTCTAGGGTTCCATGAGAAAGAATGAGATAAGCTAATGCTAATTTCATGATCGTAATATTCCTATACATGCACAACATATTATTGGTTATTGTAATATTGTAATATAGACATTATCTTATCTAACCTATTATGTTATCAAAAAAATATAACAGCCATTGGGGATATATTGAGTGATGTTTGTAATTTATGGACACCCTATATATATGTGATATTTACCATGTGAACTATGATGAAAAAGAGAAAGATATGGTATATAATTTTTTTTTTTTTTTTGTACAGGGTTTCTTGAGACATGTAATTTATTTTAATGGTTACGCAAGGGTAAAAAGGTTGAGAAACACTGCACTAAATAATGTACTCTTTGATATACTATACCCCACAAAAAATGGCCATGGCTGGAATACCTTTGGTAATAAACCATGGCTGGTTCAAACAACTGGTTATTTTTCTGTGCGTTGTCCTTTAGTACAATGATTGGTTGGACACTACTGATTCAGTCAACAGTAATTTGTTTGTTACATTACATTCTTCTCATATTGTCAGTGCAACATTGATGCTGACATTTTCTATTGCCTTCAAGAACAAATATCATCCCCTTGGAGATTAAGCACCTTTGCCCACTTCTCAATCATACATTAGAAGTAATCAAAGAATTTTAACAATCATCAACATTTAATAATCTTCATGAAACTGAATGGATCCCTAAAAGAAAGCTCTGACAAAAACTTTCTAGCAGAAAGATCCATCTGGTTAGAGTACAGTCTTTCTAATAAGGCAGCTGAATTCTTTGATAAATTTAAAATTTTAGAAATGGAAAATAAAAAGGGCTAAAAGCAAAGTGCCCCTATCACAAATACAAACTTTTAAGACTACAAATCCTAACATTATTTTCTTTTCTTTTCTTTCTTACATTCTTTTTCTTCTTCTGGTCTCAGTCACTGAAAAAAGACTATGCAGGAGAACATATTTCATCTATCTCTATTTTTTGTTAAAAAATGTTTTTAAAAAAATGTTTTTAAAAAAATCAAGGATTTATTAGACAGATACAGCTGGTGTAGAATAATTATATAATCATTCAATCTGCTAGAAATAGCAGCTAAATCTCCTTTGGAGATGTATTGAATAATGTTGTCCTAGATAGGTAATATCTGGGGGGGGGGGGCTAAGGATAACCATTGATGGAGTATCTTTGATCATAAGTCTTATTTGATCAGTAAGATAGATACATGAAAACTATACAGCTATATAGTTGATATCAACATGCAGATATATGAAAATTGCATTGCTATGCAGTGCACAAATCATTTTGAAAATTCTCTATAAACACACAAACCTTAGAGATTTATTACCTTCAACCTTCTAAATATATAATTGCTCTCAGGCTCAAGACCTCAAATTTATAAACTGCCTCAAGGCCTCAAATTTATAAGAGAGAAGGAAATATTGAGACTATATGATGTTTATGTTGTTTACAAGAACATCAATGATGCAAGTAAACTAATATTTATAAAGGATCCAGCCCATGTTAGCATGGACATTAAATGATAACGATGACAATAGTAAACAGGATGCTGTATGGATCATGTCTTTTTAAAAGACATTAATACAGTAAAGAAAAATTATGGCTTCAATTTGGACCTGAAATCACATGAATGCAGCTTGACAGTAGCTTATGTAAGTATTAGAATAAAGACTAAGACACAAAACTACGCACATGGAGAGAAATATAGTCAAGAAAATCAACTTCACTACTTTTATGAATCTATAAGGATAAGAAGCTAAATCAACCCAGGTCAGTATCTAAATTCAGAATGTAACAGAACATAATCACCAAGGCATTTCAACATCCTCTTTTCCATGCATGTCAATAAAAGAGGAATTTGAGGTCAGGAGGAATCTGTTGAGATAGAGTTTCTATGTCAAGATGCTGAAATATTTTCACTTGTCCAGACATGTTTATACAGATTGGAAATAAAATGACACTACTTGTATGATGGTGACACTCATTTACAACTATCATGCAATGTCAAAATGGAGAAGTAAGAGCAAACACACATAGATACATACAAATATTCATACACACACACATATGACATGCTTCATTAAATTTTCATATACCAAATCCATTCCCAAAGCTCAGGTTGGCCCAGAGCTATAGTAAAAGACACTATGTAGTTGGAAAGCAAACTTCTTAACCACACAGCCATGTCTGGGCCAAATGTAAAAATAATTTGCTTTGAGTAGACGATTTTAATAACATTATCTAAGGATTAGTCTAATGTAAAACAAGATTCTGTTACTAGCATGACATTCTATTTATGCTTTATAAATATTTAATATAGAAATCACAAAATCCTACAGCTAATGTATTTAATAAATACAAAAAGGGAACCAAGTACATTTCATTAAACATAAATTATTCTAGAATGGACCATTGTGAGAAATACATTATCATATAGCTATCCAATGTTCCTGAGTAGAAATAACAGTCATATTATTCATAGTCTTTTTATTCCTGCTTCTTATAAGCTCCCTACAATGAAATATGAACAACATAAGGGCTAGCCCATATCAGAAGATATATTACAAATCTTTGCTATTACCCTTGGGAACTAAAATATTTTAACAAAAAGCTAAAACAAAAATACAAATCAACATCAAGGAAAGAGAGTAGTGTAAGCTATAAGGAACAGAAATTACTATACTCCTGCTATTATACTCAATTGCACCCGGCTGAGCCAGCAAAGGAGGAAAATATCTCAAGTCATTTGAACTACAAAGAAGACAGCCAAATTCCCACCTCCTCAAAATAAATCATTTGTGGTATTTAATGTCAACTAAACTTGTGGTATGTATAGTAATTCAGACAACATTCGCAGCACAGTTAAGTTACTACAAAACTAAAAGGAATGATATAGTTTGATCCATAATGGATTTAAAGGATTGGGGTGGAAGTTTACTGTGTAACCTAATATATTTAGTAGACAGAATATGACTGACATACCATGGTTCTCTTTGTGTGAGAATTGTGCAGATGCAATATAGAAATATAAAAGAATACAAAAATATAAAGAATATATAAACTAGTCTCTAAAGGTATGAAAAGTTATGAAGAATAATACTTAGCTTCATGGTGTTAAGAGTGGAGAGAAAATTCTCATGGGTTGGATGCTACTTCATCAAAGTCTATCTAACTTTTCTCTATCTGGTATCTATTACCAAACAGTTAGATCAGTGGTTCTCAACCATTTTTTATCTATGTACCCCTTTGATAATTATTTTATTCCAGTGGACCCCCATAGCCATTTAATGTTTAAGAGCTAATTTTATAGATACTTCTTTCAAAATTCCTAATTTGTTTTTCACACATTAACTTGTGTAGTTTAAACTATGTAAAACATTAGGAAAGAAACCTGCCTTGGAATACATACAATATCATTATGATCGTTGAAAGCCTACCTTCCATGCTGGCATGGGTTGGAAGATTTGACAGGAGTTGGCAATACAGAAGACAGCACAGAGCTCCACTGTCTGTTTTGGCATGGTTTTGACAGCTGGATGCCCTTCCTAATGCCAACCACTTTACAGAGTGGACTGGGTACTCTTTACATAGCACTAGTACCAGTGAAATCTGTTTTGGCATGGTTTTCACAGTTGAATGCTTTTTATTTGGCACAAGCACCAGTGAGGTCACCAAGTAACTCGCAAAACAAAAGTTCCTTTGAGAGGATGTTGGTATTGGAGGAGGTGGCTTTGTGTCAAGTGATGAGAGGTTAGAGTATGACAGAGGGACAGAAAGAGTCTTGCTGTAGAGGAGGTACCTGGTTATCCCAGTCAGAGAGAGAAAGAGAGAGTGAGTAAGAACAAGAGAGAGAGAGAGAGAGCAAGAGTGAGAGAGAGAGTGATGGTGGTGATGGGCATACTTTCAAGGTACAAGTATCAGAATATAAATGGGGCAGTAGAGCATTGCCAAGAATACATGAGTAGAAAGTTCACATGAATGCAAAGAGTGGAGGGGGATGCATCCATAGTCTGTTGAAAAATAGCTGGTGTGACTTTCAAACAAAATGGTAACCTGTTGTACAGTCCTTTATGTGTGTTCACTGCTGGATACTTTGAGCATTCATTGTCTACTCTAATTTGTAGGTATGTGTCAAAGAGATCCAATTTAGAAAATATCTTTCCACCATTTAATTTCACAAAAATATTCTCCTGAGTAGGTAGCAGATAGTGGTCTGGTTTAAGACATTTGTTTAAACCAGTGGAAAAATCAGCACACATTCTGATTTTATTATTCATTTTTTTAATATATGCAGCCGGTGCTGCCCGTTTAGAATATTCCACTCTTTCGATAACAAAATGATGTATATGATAAGATGCGAAATATGGGAACACAAAAGACATTTAAACCAGTTAAAAAATAGATATACAGAAAAAAAAAGATACCCATGGAAGTGCTCTACGACACCTTTGATTTACCAATGCCACAAGTAATCAAACCTAGGTGTAGCAGCACAAGAAAGAGGAAATGAACAGAATGGTTGGAAGTAGTGCCTAAGCAGAAGAAATATTAAAAACTTCCTTCTGAAGTAAATCTCAAAAAGAGGGATATAGTGAGAAAAAAAAAATTAATTTTCAACAGATGTCAATCTCAAAAGATACTAGAAAAATAAATAAATAAATAAATAAATAAAGCATTAACTTCCAATGGGGGAGATGTTGTGGTGAGAGTCATTGACACCTCTGTAGGATTAGAAGAATGGACTAGCCGAACTCTTACAAAGAGTAGCGTATTGGTTGAGATGAAAGATGTTGTTGGAGTCGTTGAAAGTTCATGAAAGTTGTAAGAAGTTGTTGAGAGTTACTACATTCAAACACTCCCAGTGAGTATTGAACAGGGAACTTCTCTCACTGAAAATTTTCAATAACAGTTTGTTTTATCAAAACAAATTTCACATGAATTTTTTAGGCAGAATGTAGTTACAGTACTTTTCATATTCAGCAGGGGATAATTTTCTTAAAAGTAGAAGTACCTTTTCATAGTCAGTCCAATTTTTGCATTCCTCTTTGAAGATTTCTTTATATCTTTGGAAATATGGAGAAAAAGTAATACCTTCTCCTTGGTTATAACTAAATTCTGCAATTGCATTTGCTATGCCATCTGGCAAGAACGAACCTGAAGTATTTTTGGACTTCAACATTAATTCCAGCAACTGTTGGTATTGTTGTTCGACTCTTGGGTACTGTTGTTCGACTCTTGGGTACTGTTGTTCGACTCTTGGGTACTGTTGTTCGACTCTTGGGTACTGTTGTTCGACTCTTGGGTACTGTTGTTCGACTCTTGGGTACTGTTGTTCGACTCTTGGGTACTGTTGTTAGACTCTTGGGTACTGTTGTTCGACTCTTGGGTACTGTTGTTCAACTCTTTTTGCTGTCGTTGTTGCACTGCACCATGGAGGCTAATAAGTCTTCCATGTTAACTAATGTTCTTTTTTGATTTTGTATCAAAAGAAAATGTTAACGTCTGACGTAAACTTTGAATAAACTCGAAGCCACTTTTATATCTTTCTATACGTTGGATATACAGCTTTCACGAAGCAGGGGTACACACAACTCTCTTCACACGATGTACTTCAAATTACTCCAATAAACACGATACTCCAATAAATACAAACTCTCAACAATCTCAATGACTTCCTATAACTTCCACGAACTCTCAACACTCCTATGCCTCCTCTCATCGCAACCAATACACTACTCTTTATAAGAGTTCAGCTAGTCCATTTTTCCAATCCCATAGGGTAATTGAGAAAACTTATGATGAAAGAAATTCTAGCCTGACAATAATTTTTCATTTATTTTTAGATAGTGGATTAAATTTAACAATATGTCTTTCCCTTTTTTTATTTTAAGATATCAAAATGAGATTTACAAAAGATTTACCATCTTTCTTAAGGTGATAAGAAAGGATTTAAGGAAAATTTGACTAATATTTGTAACAGTGGACACATCTAGAATACTTTTGACCAGAGATTTTCTAGATTAATGCTGATTTTGAAAAACAATAACCTACACGCTGATGGAAAAACTAAAATAATATCAACATAAAAAGCACTGGTGATGATGTCACATAAAAGACACTGATGCTGGTACCACGTAAAAGGCACTGGTGTTGGTGCCATGTAAAAAGCACCCAGTACACTCTGTAAAGTGACTGGCATTAGAAAGGGCATTCAGCTGTAGAAACCATGCCAAAACAAACAATGGGGGCTAGCACAACACCTGGCCTTGGCAGCTCCTGTCAAACTGAATATCCTTGAATATCCTTTATTTCTGGGAAATTATATAATTCAGCAATACCTATCCCTATGAAAATTAATATCTAAATTAATGCTGACATTTAATTAATAGAAAATTAAAAAGTGAACTAGAAGTAATATACATAATGGGGGAGGGGGTAATGTTGGTCAACCTATTATTTCTAGTTTTCTGACAAGTACAAAAGACAATTCCAGATTTGTTTCAGTCATATTCTAACCTCATCAACAAAGTATACCTTTGTTGTGTTTGCTGACGTAGTGATGAAAACTCATTGTGCAAGATTGTGTAGTTGTTGATGGAGGAAACTAGAATTGCCTCAAAACTGATTCAAAAGATACTAGCTACATCATCATCATCATCATTATTATTTAATGTCCATTTTCCATGCTGGCATGGGTTGGACAGTTTGACAGGAGCTGCCAAGGCCAGGTGTTGTGCTAGCCCCCATTGTTTGTTTTGGCATGGTTTCTACAGCTGAATGCCCTTTCTAATGCCAGTCACTTTACAGAGTGTACTGGGTGCTTTTTACATGGCACCAACACCAGTGCCTTTTACGTGGTACCAGCATCAGTGTCTTTTATGTGACACCAGTATCAGTGCTTTTTATATGACATCATCACCAGTGCTTTTTATGTGGCACTAGCAATTTTTGCATGGCACCAGTCTTTTTTACATGGCACCATGACCAGTGCTTATTGTGTGGCACCAACATCAGTGCTTTTTACATGGCACCAACATTTGTGCTTCTTATGTAACACCAGCACCAATGCTTTTTACATGGCATCAGCATCAGTGCTTTTTACATGGCACTATCACCAACAGGATTGCTAAGTACCTTGGAGAAAAACAAATTCTATTTAGCATTGAGCCCCAGCAAAATCCAGTTGCTATAATGGCAATACTATTTATTTAAATTAGTTTTAATAATGCTTATGATTGGTAGCCAGAAAACATTCATTAAATAAAACAGTCACCTTTTCTTTGAGTTACATCAAAATACAAGGTGATATCAATAAAGCATTATATACAATATATGAATGTTAAAAGGTTAAATGTTAATTTGTTACAAGTAGAGTTAATTATAAAACAAACAACGATACCAATTAAAACAAAAGTGTCGTATCCATAACAAACATGGTGATCTTATATTTAAATTACCTCAAACTACTTGGTTTCATGTTTTCAGCTTCAGTTGCTATGGAATTTGTTCACCCTGATCGCATCTTCTAATAACCAAATAATTTCCTATCAATTTAGGATGCCATCATACAAACAGTATATGGATTCTCTAATTTCTGTTAACCTTTAGTGTTTTTATTTTCTAATTAACTTTGTAAAAGAGAAGCAATTAAACAAACCAATCAGAAAATTTCCAAACCATTGAAAAATCTTTCTCTTTAATCAATAAGCCTTTTCTACAGTTAAATCACTTTCAATAACCTTTTTACCATCTCAGAAATATGGATAGCCTATATTGTCAAGAGAATAGCATTCTCAAGTTGACCACATCTAGAAATATCAAATACTCCATTCAATTAGTTATCTGTGTGTAATAAACTTGCTCAAGATGCCTATTTATTACTACATTGATCAAAGCCATTGAAAAAAGAGAGTGTTTGTTGGGTACCCATAAGTTTCATTTGCATGAAAAAAAGCTGGCATAATAACTCTTCCACTCCCACATGTTTATTTCTATTCCTCATAGCAACCAAACTTATTGATATCTTCTGGATTTACCATTAGTATAGTTTCCTCAGATAACAGGTTTTACCCCAGACCATTGAAAGTTGAGGGATTTTGATCAAGACAAGATGCAATGCTAGTAATGCTATATGAAATGTGTAATTCTATGCTTATAAAGTTAACATATTAACTCATCCAGTTTTCACACCCTATCAAATCAATCTCAGTAACACATTTTTAATCATTTTGTTTTTATCATGTTATCACATACAAACATATTTATAATATGGATACTTTTATCTCTTTTAACACCTAACTTCATTCTTACCATATTTTCTGTCATCCTAAATACTTTGCACTTATCATTCTCTCCTTCACACTCTTTTCATCTCTCTCCTTGACACAGTTGGAAAACTTCAGTACTCAATTTATTTTTATTCAGTGTTTTTACCTTTATCAGAGCTCAGGGATATTTTCTCACTTCTTTCTCTACATTCACCCCCTTCCATCATATGAATGAATTTGACTATACAAAAAGAAATACTCATTACGTGTAAAATTAATCGATGATTCAATTTTGCTACTCTGTTTATCATGTGCAAGCATTATATCTGTCATTATTTGCATTTATTTCTGGTAAACATATTGAGTCCCACAAAGCCTTTTGTTTAGATTATCAGTGCACCTTCTAATTGTAATGTCCTTAGGCACCCTCTGAAAGCAGTGGGTTCATATTGGAAGCTGGATATATGATTAGGCATAACAGTTTTGAAATCCTGCTACCTTGAAATTATCTATCAATGCAGAGATAGACAAGATAAAACATCCTATTTTTTTAACTGTGTCCACATATATTCTCAGAAAAAACAAAATCTGTTCTATTCCTGTTTCAATTTGTTATTGTAGACAAGTTCTTCTTACACTACATACTGATTTTATAGTATTTAGACAACACTTGATGAATTCAGAACAATATTGTTTGAATTCAGTTCAATGTTACAATTAATCTCTCTAGAGTGTAGCAGTAGAATGCAGAATTAAATGTATTACAGTATTTTGGTTCTTGATTTTTTTGAGCTTTTATATTCTAGATTCAAAGCTTTTAGGATTAATGGGGTTTTCCTCCTCCTACTGAGGTTGATAAATACAGCAATACACTTGAGTTGATTCAATCAATTGTGTGTGGATGGACACTTTTGTGCACACAAAGACACACACACAGACACACACACACAGACACACACACACAGACACACAGACACACACACACACACACACACACACACACAAAGGCATACATTTACACATACCAAAAAAAAAGTAGATTTATACCAGGTTGAAAGAATTCAATATTAAAACAATTCTCAGCAGAGAACTAGAAATATCAAAACACAGCATATAGAGAAAAAATGTATTTTACGATATGGACCTCGATACGGGGAATTGAGTAATCTGAGATGGATAGCATAAAAGATTTGAGATATATGCTTTGACCATAAAGTTCTCAAAACCTCTGCAATAGCAAAGGAACCTTTACACTAGAGATACATAATGTTTACAGTGAATTTCAAATGTATAGGAACCTGAAGGAGTGCATAAGTACAAAGAACAATAACAAATCTTTAATTTTAAAAATTCATAGACATGCCATGTGTATAAAATTACTGTTTGGGCTAAAAGGTTACATCATTTCTCTTCATATACTTTGAAAGACTGTTAGTGGAGAGTTTCACATATGAAAGCAAGTAAAATTTCATCAGTAGGTGAACATTTACCCCCCTCCCTGCTTCGCACAATCAGTTAACCTGCTAGAAATAGTAACCACATTTTCTTCAAATTACACCCTACTATTTAAAAAAAGAAAGACACATTGGACAATGTAGTACTGGACATACAAAGGGAAGGAATGGTCACAACAGGAATGCTTTTCATTATAGTTCTACTTGATTAAGACTAACATGGAACAAAAAGACAACTATTCTTGCAATAAGAATTTGAAATATACTAGACACAAGCTACTGATTAAGTACACGTAACTTTTTTGTATAAATTCCAGAACTGATAAAGTGAATCCAAATAAAAATGTTTTTCTATATATTATTAATACGGAAACTTTAGTATCATAATTGAGAAAAGGGTGTGAACTCTTAGTATGAAATTTCTTGAAACACTAAACTAAGAGAAAAAATTAGATTTTTTAAAAATCAACATTATTATAATCCCAAATAAAAGATATAAATTTTAAAAATCTTAAGTTCAGTCAAAAAAAAGCCCAAGGAGGAATCAACACATTACTGCCAGAAATTAGGCATATGCAAACCCAAAAGATTAAATTTTCAATAAGATGATGATGACGACGACGACGACGACAACAACAACAATGATGGCCATGATGATGACAATGATGATCATGATGATGGTGGTCTTACTTAGGCACAAAGCTACAAATTTTCTGGATGGGTAGTCAACCCAGGTATATTTTATCACCTTCTGAGGAACAAAAAATGAGCACAGTGAGATTTGACTCTGAATGTAAAGGAAGAGGGCCACTAAATGATCACCCACCCTGCTTAAATAACAACCAAATCTTTTTCAAATCATAACCATTTATCTTTAAATAGGAAGGACACATTGGATAAGGATGGTAAAGACTGAAATGAAAAGGACCAACCTGGGGTTAAACGACAAATCTTCTAGTGATAATACTAATAAAAGATAATTGCTTTTTATTTAAAGAGACTGTGGGAGACCAACATCAGCAAAAGACAATTGAGTAAAAAGTAAACATTTAACTATGTGAGTGACACAATGTCTCAAAATAAAATTATAAAGCTGATGTAGTCATAGTATACAAAAAGATGAAAAGGTCCCAGTAGGAACACTTTTGAACATAGGTCTGCTCAATTAGGCCTGTTAATAACAATAACAAAGGGGGGGGGAGACATTGTATAATGTAGCCCTAGTTACTGTATGAAACTATCAAATTCTTGGATGTAGGTAAACACTTCAGGTTCCATCCTATCCTCGAAAGTTTTTTTAAAAAAAGTTGAAGGAAAGAGAATATTGCAAGGTAAATTCAAAAGGAAGTAAATCTAATTAAGTCTAATCAGCTAAGACTGTACCACAGAAAAATGGCTCCTTTTTGAGAGCCAGAAAATGCTTTGATCTGAAAGTACTGCTAGATTTATTTTTATAGAGAAAAATATGTCATTCACTAGAGTGCTGAATACAACCATAGGATGTTGCCCTCAACCATCAAGTGTAAGCATATTTTACTTGCCTAATCCTCATCAACCACCAAACATAAACTCACTCAATGCAATCACCTCTCCACTTCTCACCACACTCAATGCGTTTCACTTAGCTTCCAGCAGCACCACCATCATGTGTGAAACCACCTTCAGGCACCACCCTCACCTCACCAACACCACTACTTATACTAAGCATTCTGCTGAATTCTTCTTTCCTAATACCCACCCTACCCCTCATCTTGGTGATTTCATTCAAACCAAATAACCTGCTACATATCAAACTAAAAGGCAACTACTTTGTTAATCAGTTATCTTGTTATGTTATTATTTCATAGTTATTCCTATTCTTATCAATATGCCACTCCATCTGCCAGCTTCTGTGAAAAGGATGTGAGTACAGGCTTGTTCGCCTCCTCCAATTGCCTAAGTGATTTCTAAATTTGGTGGGGAGCTGCATATGTTTGGAGAGGCATGAAGTCAAATAAATACATCCCCACCTCTACTCTGCAGTACATAGCTAGTACTTACTTTTAAATTTGGAAAATAAGAAAAGACAGCTGGATTTGAACTGAAGCTTAAAAGAATGTAGATGAATACTGCTGAATATTTAATCAGGTTCTCTTATATATCTACCACACAACTGCACTTCTACCTAATAAAATGAATGGCCCAAGTCAATGAGTAAGTCAGAAATAGCAGACATATTTCATTAAAATCATACCCTAGGAAGAACATATTAGATAAAGTAGTTAGACAAGCTGGTCACAGATAGATCAAGTCTTACTTAGGGTTAATAACTAGAATGAATGGTTTTCAATGTCACTAAAAAAGATTACTGTAAAGCTATACAAGTTTAAAGGATAACGTTGGTAACACCTTTTACATAGCTCTTTATTATCATTAGTAAAATTCACTCAATTTATTGGAAGTATTAACACCAGGTCTCTGACCTGACTTCCTCCCTTTCCCCCAGCAGTCGCACAGCCCTTGTTTTTACTTGAACATTACACTGAAACAACCATTATTTACAGAACATACTCAGCAACAAGGAAAATTGAAATGTTGACCGTTCAAGTTGAAGAGGCATTAAAACCAATCTGGCAAGGGATTTCTTACCTTGCCAGAGGAAGAAAGTTTGGAACAGTAGAGGTGCAGTTCTGGGAAACAGCTACTGCACTCGGCAACACCCTTAAAAACGGATGAAGTGGTGCTTCTACCTATTTACCTTGGAAGGCGTGCTCTCAGGATTAAGGTAGAAGATATACCCCCAGAAATTGATGTAGCCTGGCTAGCAGCGGCCCAAACAGCTTCATTTCATTTATCATTTTATCTAATTCATCCTTCCTATCTGTTTCTTTTTCTGTCCCCACCATGTGCTGTCCCTTGTGTTAGGCCCTGTGTGGCCAATAAAAAGAATAAGAGCATTTTGGTAGTCTCACAAAGTATGTCATGTGAACACATTGATTAAACTTCCGCTGCATAATTTATATATACCAACCTGTGGGAGGATATAAAAGTGGCAACAAGATATTCGAAGCTGGCGTTGGACGTTTACATTTTTTTTTTTTGGCATGAAACCAAAGAAAAAATTATTTAACATGGAAGACTTGTTGGCTTGCATGGTGCAGTTACAACAGCAACAACAACAGCAGGTACAACAACTACAACAGTAACAATGCCAACAGTTACTGGAAGTAATGTTGAAGAAGTCTGAAAATACTTCATTTCATTCTCGTCAGACAGCATAGCAAATTCAATTGGAGAATTTATTTATAACCCAGAAGAAGGTACTACTTTTTCTTCATATTTGAGAAGATCTGAAGAAATCTTCAAAGAAGAATGTAAAAATTGGAATGACAAGAAGAAGGTGCAACTACTTTAAAGAAAGTTAGCCCCTGCCAAACATGAAAAATACTGTAACTATATTCTGCTGAAGAAACAAAAAAAACATATGTATGGCTGGATGTAACATAGTTTCGAATTTGTATTTGATATGTAATAATGTATGCACAGAGGGTCGTAATGCCGATCTCACTAGAATGTCAAACCGCTCTTGGGCACTACCGGTAACATGGAACTCTGTACAACTTGTTGCACTGGCCAGGTCGCATTTTGAGCACTACTGGTAACATGTAACCCAGTACAACTTGTTGCATGCACATCAAGAAATTGGTGAAAGCTAGTAGAGATCGCATGTGAGGCAGCCAAAGTACCACCACTAAAATACCTATCATGTACCGTGGAAAGGTGACAAATCAGAAGAAGTCATTGAAGACTTTTGCTAGAGCCCGGTAAGAGTCAATGTGTTAGTTCCACGTTGAACTTGCACTGAACACATAAGTTGCCATAATGGTAGTTGTTCCAATTACTGTGTGTTGGTTCTGTCGCTAGAATGTGGTAAGGGTTCGATTCCCCTGCTTACAATATATTGTATGCAGCTGTGCAGTGTTAACTGGCAAGAGGAGATGTTTTCTTGGGGTTAAAAAATCACACTAAAGTCTGTTTGAGCGAAAAACAAGAGTGCTTTGTACAACAAAAATCAAGAGTGCTAAAAAGGGAGTATTGCGTGCAAAAACAAACAATACTACCTAAGACTCAGGTAACAATTACGCTACATCTGGCAACGAGTCATCAGGATATAAAAGTAACAATGTAAAAAAGAAATAAAAATTCAAATTCCAAATTTCAAACTCCAGGCCGATACTGTGTGAAACAGCTGTTATAGTGTAAAAATTCAAATTCCAAGCTGATAGTATGTGAGAAAGCCGATATTGTGTAAAAGATACTAGAAAAAAAGAAAAAAAAAAAAACAATAACTTTCAATGGGGGAGATGTGGCAAAAATCATTGACACCCCTGGGGGATTGGAAGAATGGACTAGCCGAACTCTTATAAAAAGTAGTGTCGGTAGTAGTTGGAGAGAGTGCTTTGGTAGTCTCACAAAGTGACCATATTGATTAAACCTCCACTGCATAATTTATATATATACCAACCTGTGGCAAGTTATAAAAATAATAATAATATTAGTTTATCTGCGAACACTGAAAGTCAACTCTGTAAGGTGGTTAGCATTAGGAAGGTCATCCAGCCATAAAAACCCTGCCAAAACAGACTATGAAGCTTGATGCAGTCTTCTGCCTAGTCAGCCCCTGTCAAACCAGCATGGAAAACAGACATTAAATGATGATGATGATGATGATGATGATGATGATAATGATGATGATGATGAAAGGACAGTTTCACCTTAGGCACATAAATACAAAACAGTGTAAAGTAAATTATACTGATTTTAATACTTGACATGAGCATAATTTATCAACCCCAATGGGATTTGAGCTAAAAGCATAAAAGAACCGTAACTAAATAGCACAAGACATTTTATCAGACAAACAACTCTGCTATCCATTAACAAAAATATATATTAATATCCCAGAAATGGGTAGCTGTATGGGGCAAATCAAGGCAAACTGCAAAGCCTTGTTGTCTCTGTGCAGTCATGTCTGTAGAGAATTGAGACATTAGTCAATAAACTGAATGTAATAAAATTAGCTATTATATCAAGTATAATTTGTTATAATAAATTTAACAATATTTTCTAGCAGCTATTGTAAAGAAAAACTTCAAAACAGAAAGAAAACGCTTCCAATGAAAAATATGAATTAATGTAGAATGACGCTAATGAATAAAAACTTAGTGAATATGCTAAGCTAAATGAGACTTTAGTTCTCTCTTTTATCCAGTGAATTATTAAATGGAAAAACATGTTTTTTCCACCATGATAGGTTTTCAGAACTCACAGTTTGTTTTTAAAACACATTTACTTATTGCCGACACGTAAAAGCACCCACTACACTCTCTGAGTGGTTGGCGTTAGGAAGGACATCCAGCTGTAGAAACTCTGCCAAATTAGATTGGAGCCTGGTGTTGCCATCCGGTTTCACCAGTCCTCAGTCAAATCGTCCAACCCATGCTAGCATGGAAAGCGGACGTTAAACGATGATGATGATGATGATGATATATATAGAGAGACAATACACACTCATACGTACAAATACACACATACATACAAATACTTGTCAATCTTTTTCAGATACAATCGACAGTCAGACATTGTCCAGACATGTAGGACCTGTCCTTAGCTTCTTCAGGAGAATCCAAGGTGGGTGCATAGGCACTGACGATGGTGGCAAACTGAACTTTAGAGAGTGAGCCACAACCTGAGGATTCATTCATACAGTGCAACAGGAAGTTCTGCCATCTTATTTGCAATGGAGGTCTTCACAGCAAAGGCCACTCCAATGCCATCAGTGACACTCTTCCATTAGAATGTGTATCCCTCTCCCAGTTCAGTGAGAGAGCCTTCCTCTGGGATACACATCTCACTAAGATCCACTATGTGCACATTGAATTCAGCTAAGATGCAACCAGAGCAGTCTTCCGATGAGGTCAGTATGAATTAGGAGGATCAAATAAAGTTCTGACATTCCAGAAAACAATTAACAATTTCTTAAAGTTTCAACCTCATTAGAAGAGTGACCTGTCAGGCACAGTTTCCTGACTGGGTAAAACAGAGCAAACTTTGTTAGGGCCACCTTTTCTTGGCCATCCCTTGGATTGAGGAAGGCAGTACCTTCCCTAAATAGGGCTGCCTGGACACATGAGCAGGACTGAAGAAGCCTTATGTCCCTCAGTGCAGATTTCAGTGACCATCTTACTCATACTGCCATCATGCAAATTTCAAGCTAGAGGCTACCAGCATCATCCATGCTTGCCTCCAACATCAGCTGTTCATTGCCAATGGACTTGGGAGTAGAAAAAAAAAAGGAGGAAAATGAAGGAAGAAGGCTGAGATGGGTCAAAGTCTGTACAAAATTTGTTTCCAGTAGTGAGATGGGCACACAATCCTTCACCGCACAACTTGACTTATCTGTAACTGGTCCAGTGGCAAGAAGGTGAGCCAAAATGAATGGGGTCAAGGACAAGCTGCAGCAAACTGCTGTATTCAAGGTATGTAGGGGGGCACCTCTACAGCCAGCTTGCTTGGCTTTGTCCCATTGTAGGTAATAGACACAAGGGGCGTGTGACCGGGACAGCTGCCAGCTAAGACCCTAATAGGTGCTACTACTCTGGGTCAGTGTAGACCTGGGAACAATAGTGGTTAACCCTTTAGCATTCAGATTACTCTGTCAAATGAAAATTCAACAATAAATACAACTTTTAAATTAGGAAAAAGTATATAAAATGTTGAATACGTTAGTGCTGTCAGGTTAGTGAAATATGATTCTTTTTCAGTTAATCTTTTCAAATGCAGACTGCCATCAATCTTCTGCAATTCTATTGGTTACATGTAGTCATGATATATTTTTCTCTAAGTGTTTGCAGATAACAGCTAAAAAAAAAATTTTTTTAAACCGAAAAGAAAGAACTAGAGTTAATTATTTCCGGGATTACAAGTTCCATGGCACTAGTGCTTAACTTCAAAAAGTAGCATCAAAGAGATGAGAGATAATTCTTCCTGTGGATAGATCAATGTTTTATTGCAGATAAAGATTCCTGAATCTTCTTTCTGACAATTAGGTGAACTGAAGCATGTAGAATTAAGTTTACTAACTAGACACTACATTGCACTACAGTACATCTTTACTCCCAATCCAAAAGCTGCTAGTCTAAATATGCAACCATTACTTAATTATTGGTTTCCATGTAGATGGTACTTCATTCCCCACCCCTCGTTAATTCTCCAGGCTATTTTTATATTTCTACACCAAACAACATAGTAAAATTTTGTACATACACTTCAAGATTCTTCCATTACTACT
The DNA here is from genome assembly GCF_046866305.1 of Octopus bimaculoides. NCBI lineage: Eukaryota > Metazoa > Mollusca > Cephalopoda > Octopoda > Octopodidae > Octopus > Octopus bimaculoides. The sequence goes on along the minus strand of NC_142932.1, from coordinate 89,229,507 downwards.
TTGTCAAATACAGTGAAGCTTAATGCTTTGCTGATAAGATCATAAGACCAAAACATGTTCAGAGTTGTCTCCTGAAATAATTAAAACAAGCAGAAAAACCACACTTTCTACTATAGGCACAAGACCTGAAATTTTACAGGAGGAGACTAGTCAATTATATCAACCTCAATGCTCAACTGGTACTTATTTTTATCAACCCTGAAAGGATGAAAAGCTAAGTCAATCTCAGTAGAATTTGAACTCAGAACATAAAGTTGGAAGAAAGGCCATGAAACATTGTGTCTAGTATGTCAACAATTCTGCCAACTAACCATCTTAATAATAATACCAATTTTTAACTTACAGAGTGACAAGTAGAATCATAATATGATAATGATGATTATGTTAGTCCTTAACTCATACTGTATTTTCCTTTCTACATAATTATCTATACTCCACTTTTTAATACTCCACACATTAAATATGCTAACACTAACTTAATATTTTTATCTACGCACTTGGGTGATTTGAGAAAATCAACAGAGCATCAGACAAAATACTATATGGCATTTATTTATATTGCAGGTTCTAATTTTGCCCAAGTTAACTTTAATTTTCATCTTTTCAAGGTTAATAAAATAAATTTCCAGTCAAATAAGTATCAGGTCAAATGAAGTTAGTTCCCCAGCACACCCACAGTCCAAAATAAAAGAATAAATGAAAAGGAAAACTTAGCCATTTTGAAAAATAAAGAAAAATACATCAAGAGGGAAATATCAACAGATGAAATGAAAGTCAATACAGCATTTCAATAAGGTGATAGTCAATAAAATTTTTAGTGATCAGGTTTTAACTATTATTCATATCAATAAAAATAAAAATCACCCCTATACACACGCTTGCTGTAACTTAAATTATATCTTTTACAAATGCTAAGATAGATTTAATAAATTACTCTGATTTGCAAAAATTGAAGTTGGTAGTTAGCTTACTGCTTGCAATGTAAATAAACATTTCACCATTTCTCCCTTTACCATTAGTGAATTGGTCAAAGAACTTTCCTTTCTTTACCCCTCATTTATAATTTTTTCCCTCCTTTTAAAGGTCAGAATAATTCATTCATTGATATCAGATTTCATGTATGAGTAAAAATAGCTTAAATGCTTTGGTAGAAGGGGCGCTAAGTGAAAACAAACAGTGATTTGGCTGAGGAATCAGAGTTAAACATATCTAAATGGAATATAATTGTCTAGTTGGCTGAGTGGATAACTCAAATATTTCATTAATTAACAAAAGCTTTACAATGATGGAAAACATGATAATAAAATACAAATCTGTAACACAGGGATGTATTATTTCAGGTCTATGAAAAATGAATACATTTGTTTTTTTGTTGGGTTTTTATTTTCTCTTTTATTTATTTTTTTTTTTTTACCATTTTAACATTTCTTTATAATTTTCATTTGTTGCAATAATGGTTGTTTTTTTTTTTTGAATTTTTTATTTTAGTACTGACACAAAGCAACTCATTTCAAAGGAGGACAGAGTCAATTAAATCAAACCAGTGCATAAATGACATTTTATCAACTCTGTAAAGCTGAAAAGGTAATGCTGATTTGTGTAAGATCTGAACTCAGAGTATAAAGAGATGTTAAGTAAACACTGCAAGGAAATTTATCCTACTCTCAGGATTCTGCCATCTACTGCAGTATCTCATGTTAATAATAAGTATAATTTGATTAACATAAATATTTCATTTGGCCACAACAATTACATTTCATACAACCTAGCATTTAAAAATAGATTTAGATAAAATAAAACAAATACATAAATTACATTTTAAAATAGATGACAAATCAGTTTTAAAAAGACTAAGTAAAACTGGACTATAATGAAATGTAAAAAATTTCTGTTAGTTTTAATTATTAACCACATTTACAAAGATAAAATTCACCAAATAATTTAAATCATTTTGGAGGTGTTTCTCCTTTAATTATACTGTTTTCACCTCTTTTTCTATAATCTACATTGTCAGAGTTATAGTTTTTTTTTACAATCAGATGGATGTCCTTTATACTTCTACATCAGACAAATTGAAGCAATATGAATTATGTATGGACTTTGCTCAGAAGTAAAACACAACAGATTTAAGATTTGAACTTACAACCGCCTTAATCATACAGTCAAAGCGCCTCAAAATTCTGCAACTACTTTTTCAACATCAATAAGTTTTATACGACTATTCCTTTCCACTGCCAGTAATAATCTGAATTTCATTTGTTCATTAAATGCCTAGTGCAGCATTAACCTAAGATCTTACAAAGAAATGAAGAACAGTTGCCAAGAAGAATACCACCAACAATGTTTTCTTTAGATAGCTGTACAAGAAGTATGGCAACAGAAGGTTTCTCTTTTCTTGCTAAATGAGTGTGATACTGCACAGTAGAGGGACATCATAATTGGCCAAGGAAGATCTGTAAAAGCTACAGAGAAATTAGTTGGCTATGATCCACAGGAGATAGAAAACTTACTTGCATGAAAAACGAAGCACATGTAGCAGACAAACAAAACTAATATGCATTAAAGGAATCAGGTTAAGTATGCAGGTAATTCAACTAATCTGGCACAAAATGTGATATGATTGGACAATGAAAAACAGCTGCCATTAATGGAAAGTGTCTGGAGCAGAAAATTATCAAAGAGGACATGAGTGGAAGTTATGAAACTCTGACAAGATCAAGTGGCAATTTTATTGCACAGAAGGCCCATCCAACTCACATCAACACAGAAAAACTGAACTCAAAAGAATGATCATCATGCAGATGTTTAGCCCAAGTTAGCCTTGATCTAGCAGGCCTATAATTAAAGGTCTTCTAGCTGTCATTATACCTATTTTGTGGGGATTATAGTGCATCTGGGACTACATCATCACCCACTGTCTTAAGTATTTTTCATTTTTTTAATGATAGTAAGGTATTAGTTATAGTTAATTTAACTATTTCTAGCAGGTCAAGCAACCACATAGAAGCTCCCTCAACAGATCATCATTGAAATCCTGCCTCCAATGACATTATTAATTATACCTCATGGCAGTGGTACTCTAGCATGACCTTGACCATGGTGGCTTGAACAAATGAAAGAAAACAATGTTATCAGTTACACAATGTCTTAATATCTTCTGATATGACAAATATATTCAACATACACTAGGTTTTCTAAAGCAAGGGTAGTGTTTGTCACTTATTACTAAATGTTCCAACAAAGGAACCTCTACATGAACATTCAACCTGCTAAAAGTATCAGCTGAATTTCTCAAAGCACACAAGCATCATTAACAGAAAAAAAGACAAATTGGATAATATAGTTCCAGATATACAAAGGAAAATAACACAACACAATTGGAATAGCTTTGACAATATGTTTACTCAATTAAGGCTGATCTATAATAACTGCTATTCATGTTGCTTGTGTGTGGCACCTCTCCTAATGACATTGTTCTTGCATCTCCAGACAAGCTGAAAGACCTCAGCTCTACTCGTGTTCAATTCTTCAATCTATCCTATCATTTATCTTTTTACTTACTTTCCCTTCTGCTCCAAAATTCCCCCTCTTTTACTAATTTCAGCCAATAGGATGTAATCATACTGAATGTATCATAATATCTAACAGATATTTTCTATTTGACCCTTTTACTGAGGAAATCAGATATATCCACTCAAAATTTCATTCCCCTTAACAGTGAAAAGCAGTTTTATATACCAATCTTTTGTTGAGGAATGTCAAGTCTGAAACTATTTTTGTTGAGGTATATGTCAAGTTTATTAAGGTAATGTAACTTACAGAAAAAAACAACTGCTTTTTTTTTTTCTACATATTTAACATCATTACTAGAATAACAAGGAAATTTAATTTCGCAGCAGGTTAATACTACTTATTCCCTTTAAATGTCTTAAATGTGATGTGGTAGTATATACTGTGGCAATCATACAAGCATAGAAAAATTAATTGACTAAATATAAAAAAGACAATTACAAAAAAAAAGGATGCTATGTTTTCATGATAAAGAGTAACTCTGTAACACTATAATTATAATGACATATTCTATATGTGAGCAACACTTAGATAAGAAAGGATATACATATCAAAATATATGGCTCACAGTCTTCTTACAGAGTGTGCTGGCCTTGGACGAGAGAATAGTACTGTTTGTATATTGAATGTAATAATTCTGTTGAGTTTAAATACTGTCAGAACATGTACATCAAATTAACTTTTACTTGAGAGGTAAACAGATTTAAACAGTGAAAGAAAAAGAGAAGAAAAAGCTTAAGAGAGAAATAAAGTGGATAAGTGAGAAAGCTAGAGACAGAGAAGGTAAAAGAGGGAGAGAGTAAGCAGAGAGAAATAGTGGTATGTGGTAGGAAAAGAAAGCAAATGGGAGAGGAAGTGAGCAAGACAGGAGAGAAAGGGAGCTTGCAGGAGGGAGAGAAAGGAATCATTTTCTCTTATAGAGTGCCAAACAAATATGACAAGTGTGTCATAATACATAAAAATAACAAATATCAAATGCATGACAAAAGTAGACATATGACAGAATTAATGCACAACCATTTCCAGTTAGTTTTTGAATAGGTATTAAGGTGATAGAGCCTCTAATCTGAGAGAGTAATCTAAAATTTAGTTAATATATTAGTTTAGGAAACAATTAGTCAAATGCTAAGTGTGTTAATCTCACCTGCAAGAAATAACATAAATCTCTCTTCCTCAGAATAGCAAAATCTTTTACAACAAACAGCTTTGAATGGAAACTTTATCATATATATCCATTTTTAGATATGTGAGCATGTACATTCTTTAAATATAGGCAGAAAGGCAACAGTCAGAATGCTGACTGTATGATGAATTTAACTAGAACTAAAAGGCCCAACATATATCAGTATACCTAGTCTGCTAATAGTTAAGTTTCTCTTTCAAAATGAACTAGCTGCCTGAATGCTTGATCAAATAGAACTATCCAGGAACATTCAGAAATACAGTTGTAATAACTTCATCTTAATCTGGTATAAGATATACTATTTGTGGGTTCATAAACTATGGGATCATGAAAGCATCATGGGAGATTTTTTTCGTTTTATGACATGTACATGTAGGAGTAAATTAACCAGAAGGAACAGATTCCTATGTAAGCTATAATCAAAGGAAGACTTCAGTCCTGTACAAAATATGATAGCACATTTACTATTAAGTACTGCTGTTTTTTATAGCAGTTATTCACTTTGAATACCAATTTAAAGTAAGGTCAACTGAACTCCTTTCCCAATTAAATATCTAAAATTCTGGCTGTGTGGTAAGAAGTATGCTTCCCAACCACATGGTTCCACGTTCAGTCCAAGTGTAGGGCACCTGGAACAAGTGTCTGCTACCCTAGCTCCAACAAACCTTATCACCATCCAGACCTATGAACAAATGAAGGAACCTTTATACAGGTGCTTAATCTGTTAGGAAGAGCAGTTAAATCTTCCTCACATTATTATATCCAATGATCCTAAAAGTTAGTCTTAGATACTACTAAAAAGAATGATCGTGATTAGAATGCTTCTGACCATGTTTATGTGATCAAGGTTAAGGTGGGACTAGAAAACAATAACATCCTGGCCTTGAATTTTAGTTCTAACTTTTACATTTCATTACAATCACAAACACTTGAGGAAGATTTGGAAAAGCAACACTCATTTCCTCTCTTTATAAAATTTACAGAGTGGTGGTAATGGCAACCTACTCCAGCATTCTCTGTATAGTGTATAACACAGGTATTGGACTACTTGCTGAGATTTCATGAGTTGAAATGCACTATAAGTGTTTTGTTGTATTTCTAGACAGAACTCTCATTCTGTGGTGCCTCTGTTCACCAATTAGTTATGGGGAGTAGACATTAGATCATTTACCTGTGACAGAGTAGTATTCTAGTCAAGAGAAGATTTATCATTCATCCACTTCTCACTATAAAACTGGAGCTAAATAACAGAAACTACAAGCTCCTTGAAAGGTATTTGCATTCACCCAAGAACTATTGCATTTTCAATATGTCTATTGAAAATAAAGTGCTAATTGTCTATTTATTTATATATATATATATATATATATATATATGCACATATATGCAAGCACACACTGTAAATGCAACATACATGCAGACACATATATAAACACTAAATTATTTGTGTGCATGAATTATGTTCTTCAATCTAATATACCAGTCTCCTATGGATGCAGTGTGTATATATGGTTTCATAATGCAGACAACTCCTGAAAATAGACTGATGATAATAATTATATAGAATTATAGTCCATTAGTAGTACACAGTAGAAAATAATTTTCTCTCTTGATACATTTTTTTAAATGTTGGCAGCATATCTTATATATAAACATTTACACAACACAAAACCATATATATATATATATATAGACATAAAATATTATATGTGTGCTTATGAACAGTAAATATTTATAAATAAACATGTATGCATACAAAATATGCCCATATTTATTTATAAACATATAGATATATACAAAGTAGCACATGCACATACACACACGTGTTCATAGATAAAACACATACAATAGCCCACTGTGTGTATGTGTGTGTGTGTGTATACACATAGTTTACATGCACATACAAACCTACACACAGAATATACATGGACATATACATACGCAACCATAGAAATTTTATTTGCTCTGGAATGAACACATGAACAAAAGATATTTTCCATCATAATAATGGTGAGATATTCTGTGAATGGTGAATAAACAGAAGGTCTGTAACAAGATGCCTAGAAACAAAAGGTAGGCTCAGGAAACAAGTTAGGTAAAGAGTACATGTGCAATGAATGTGATAAAGTCAGGCACAGCATTAGTGAAACAAGAGGTTAAAAAAAAAAAAGAAAGAATAGAAAGGAAGAAAATGTTTTGCTATGTATGAACAAAGGAATTACAAAGTTTGTTGTCTTAAGAGAAATGGATAGGATTTAGGTGACATGTTTAACAGGAGAGAATATGAGTGGTATAAAAAAGATGTAAATCACTGAAAAGGAAAGAAATTTCTAAACAGTGTATATGTGCGATGGAGACATAGCCGTGCAATTAAGTTCACATAGCAATCACATGAGTTACAGGATTGATCCTGTCGTGGCACATTTGACAAGTCTCTTCTATCACAGGCTTGCGTCAGTCTAAGCCTCATAATTTGGCAGCAAGTTCATACATAATTCAAAAGACTCAGCCTTGCTACATGGAGTCTACCTGGAGATTATGTTACAAGTATCTATGTAACATTCAGCTACTGATACAATTCAGTGAACAAGCAGTTTCACTGATTGAATGAACACTCACCAAAGTCAGTACAGGATCCATCATATATGTTACATACTACCCTGGGTTTTTCATTGTGATCATATATGTTGCATACTTGTCTCAAGTTTTTCACTGTAGGTGGACTTAAGATAAAAATCTTCACTTGAAGAGTGCTCCCAAAAAGAAACTCACAATATTGTGTGTGTGTGTGTGTGTGTGTGTGTGTGTGTGTGTGTGTGTGTGTGTAATATTGACTATCTCAAATTAAAATATACCATACTTGAAGGCATAAAAGATGTATGGGCCTATTAGATCACCCCAATTTCAGCAGCAGATATTCATGTAAAAAATGGTTTTGGGATCCTAATATATGTAATAGAGGGTAAAGTTTTGAAAATTGTAAGGAAAATAGTGCATTTTATATGCCATCAAATACAGAAAACACATTGGTGCCTTACTAAAATATAAGCACATTACTACTTCACTTCTTTTCTGGTAGTGAGTACTCTATTATAAGTAGAAACCATATACAGCTATCCCTGCTGCTGCTGTGTACATTTTTACACAATATGTCGGTCACATTTTAAAGAATATAAATATAAAAGTGCTCAACATGTGTTTGCTGAGAAGTGTGTAGAGTCTATTGCATGAGAAGGAAATATAATTAAATGTATGACAAGCTTTCTGATCAAATATTTGCAATCTTCAGTAAGATGGAAAGATAAGAACTGATGCATAAATTGTTTTTCAAGATCTGAAAACTTCTATACAAAAAAAAAAAAAAATACAAATTACTTCATGAGGTCAAAATTGTTAGTATGCAGTTTGAACTCTTATAAGTTGATGAGAGGGGAGAGAAGGCCGAAAAGGGAAAAGGAGATATATTCTTGTAGAAGACAGTTTGGAAAAATTGTTTTGCATAACAGAGTGTGAGACAGAATTGGTGACAAGAGCAACAAGTGCAATAAGTAGATTATATAGAGAATGGTAATACAGAGGTGACCAAGCTTTGAAGTACAGAGATTGCAATAATAGAGATAAAAGAGACAAAAAAGAGGATAGTGCAGTGGTGGGTCGATAACTGCAGAACACAAGAGACATTTTTAATATGAAAAGTCTATTAAATTCACACACAAAGTCGAAAATGAATGGCAGTGCAAATGAGTAGATTGTGCATTTGATGTGGACACTGTAAGCCAAGTGAAAGTTTATTGGTTGAGAATTGAAATTAGGTCAGCTGCAGACATAGTCTGGTCTGATGCAAACTGATTACATTACAATACCACCCATAAAGTAGCATCTACATGCTAGAAGCAGCAATTAAATATCCTTAAATGACACACAATCATCTTTAAAATAAAAGCATTGGATAATGTATTCCAGAGTACATATGACAAAATGGTCATGGCTAAGATACCTTGACCAAGAGGCATTCTCAATCAGGTATGACCTACAACAAACCAATAACTCTGGATATTCAGATCAGTAAAGTATATGATCCATGAGTCTGACAAAACTAATAATGCAAAATGTCACCTTATTTATAAGACACTCAGTACTAAAAGTAATTTTGATAATTCAATACCCACATGACAATTTTCTTTATATCATTCATTCGCAATGAGAAGTTCAGTTCTCATTGTTATGAGGGATTTCAATTTTTCACCCCCTCTTAATTATGCGTAGTTTCTATGCTGATATGTTGGGACTAATTTTCTCACTTTTGAAGGTTTTCATATTTTTGGAACAAGTGTTCTTATTGTTAACCCATCATATGGTGAAATATGAGTGAACCCTATTGTAAGTTAAGGAGTAGATAAACAGAGTTATTTATTTTCTGCAAGGATACAACATAATGATTGTCACAGTTTTTTTAACTAATGTCTGTGTGGTCTATATATATCTGTGGTCTATATATATATCTGTGGTCTATATATATCTGTGGTCTATATATGCAACACTGCAACCTCATATCGACTGTACCACTTTTTATGATAGTTGTTAAATTTTAGAGAGGACTGGCTTCCTCTCACCTATTTCCCATGAAAGGAAATTAGATAGGCAGGTATAGGAAGGTGTATACATACACACAAATCTATAGCATGAAAGACTAGACAAGAATAGTTAATCTCTGATGCACAATATATAGAAAACATTTGTTATCATACTCTTTTACTCTTTTACTTGTTTCAGTCATTTGACTGTGGCCATGCTGGAGCACCGCCTTTAGTCGAGAAAATCGACCCCAGGACTTATTCTTTGTAAGCCTAGTACTTATTCTATCGGTCTCCTTTTGCCAAACCGCTAAGTTACGGGGACGTAAACACACCAGCATCGGTTGTCAAGCGATGGTGGGGGGACAAACACAGACACACAAACACACACACATATATATGCATATACATATATACGACGGGCTTCTTTCAGTTTCCGTCTACCAAATCCACTCACAAGGCTTTGGTCGGCCCGAGGCTATAGTAGAAGACACTTTCCCAAGGTGCCACGCAGTGGGACTGAACCCGGAACCATGTGGTTGGTAAGCAAGCTACTTACCACACAGCCACTTCTGCACCTAAACGCACATACTGTGCTCTTCTTCCAAACATAGCCTTGCAAACCTGACATAATTCAATTACTTTAAGTTTCCATCAAGTTTTTGTCTGAGTTTACAAACTTTTCTTGCTAGCATGAGTTAGACAAATGTTACTAACAAATTGTTTTACAACTGGATGCCTTTCCTGACACTAACCCTCACCTGTTTTTCAAGTAAGGAATTGCTTATGCCACATGGCTTTCAAGGCACAAAGCAATTGGAAACATTATTGACAGAAGTGACAACACCACCACTCTAACATCCTAACTTATGAATAAGCAAGTGCAAATGTACACACACACACACACACACACACACACTCATTTGTGACAGGCTTCTTTTCAGTTTCTGTCTACGAAATCCACAAACAAAGTTTTGATTGACCTAGGGCTATAGCAGAAGACACTTGCCCAAGGTGCCACTCAGCTGCACTGAACCTCAAACTTGTTAACCATACAGTCATGCCTATAGCTATTTTATATTAATTACAAAAACTGTAAACAACTTTTAAATACATCTACAAGAACTTCAAAAGTTATTGCTGCTATAAAACCTAATCTGTTGCATACATCCCATTCCTGTCTATTGAAGGTAGCATTCATCATTTAAATCAAGATAGTATCTACATTTTTCCTGTATAATATTCTATAATTCTTTTGAGGATTGTTATTTTCTCACAACTTCCTATAAAGAATATAAGTGTGTATATAAGTTGTCAAAATTCTAAATTATGAGACATAAAAGGACAAACCAAAGGTATACACATGAATACACGTAGACATATACATATACACACAGATACAGACATACACACACATACATATATATAGACTTAGATATACCAAGATACCAAGTATACTTATAATGGACATGAGAAGAAAGTTCACTATCCAGGTATTGGGTCTTATCCAACAGTTATTAGCTTTTGTGACAAGCTCAGGTATGGCTGTATGGTCAAAAGGTTCACTCCTCAACCACATGGTTCTGGGTTCAATCCCACATGTAAAACTGAGCCATATCTTTTACCAAAGGCTCAGGTTGACAAATAACTTGCAAGTGAAATTGAATGGAAACTACAGAAGAGCATCACACACACGTGTGTATTTATTTTCCACCATATGTATATGTCTCACTCAGTGAGAGGTACAATCTATCAGAAAACAGATAAACCAGTGCATACAAACAAAAATCTCCCATCATTTTATCCTAATTATGACAACTAATTATGACAGTCACAATCTAAGTGAACAAAGACCTCACTTTTCTTTTGGTTGAAAGTATTCTTACTGCCCTAGATAAGATTGTTTTTGGTTTTTTTCCTTTAATAATATAACTGCAGGGGTGAAAATTAGCTTCAATACAAAATCATGTTTGTTACATAAAAAGCAAATAGATTCCAGTATAAAAGAAATGAAGCACTCCAGCATCATATGACATTAATAGGTTTATTACCACAATTGAAATATATCAAAATAGATATTTAAAAATGGAAAGTTTTTGTGAGCAATATAGATATATAAATTCACTTTATTGTTCAGTTTCATAATACACAGAAACATAACGGTAGTTAAGCAAAACAGAACGTATTTATTTTGAACGCTGTAAACATTTGCATCCAGATGTGGTCAGATGTGAGGATGCTAGGTCTCGCAGATACAAGATCAAGATGAGTGGTGATAGGCTTTATGATAAACCTGCACAACCCATGCCATAAAGTAAAAATCATTATGAAGATAATAATGATGATCTACCAATGCCATGTTCCCGGAAATAGGACTGTCACAAGATACATAGACAATGAAAAGCAAAAAATACTTGAGAAGAAGCAATCAGAAGCAGTGATGAATTAAGTAGAAGAGATGTTTTTGTTATCATTTAGCCCCAGAGGAGGTTTGACCTATAAGCAAAGGCATTTTGAGTTTAATTTTGCTCATGGAAAGGTGTTCTCAATATAGAGTTATCTTAACCATGAGTCAGCAGTGTGTTTGTCACTTGAAAAGTTGGATATGTAATTGTACAACATAACATCATTAAAAAGAAAGCCATCAGAGAGAGAGAGAGATAATAGTCACAAGACAGCCTTGAGAAGAAAAGTATGGAAGCTGAAAGATCCTTCAGGCAGAGATAGGTTCAAAGTAGTAGGTGACATGTATGATATGAAGGAGAATATAGAGCTTAGAAGATAACTGGGAGTTTCTACAAATGAACCTGCTGTGAGCCACAGACTAGATCAGTAGATGGAGCAAAGTTCCAGACAGACAGAAAATGACATTGTAATTGAATAATACAGTTTTGTTGTTGGCACTCCGTCGCTTACGACGTCGAGGGTTCCAGTTGATCCGATCAACGGAACAGCCTGCTCGTGAAATTAACGTGCAAGTGGCTGAGCACTCCACAGATACGTGTACCCTTAACATAGTTCTCGGGGATATTCAGCATGACACAGTGTGACAAGGCTGGCCCTTTGAATTACAGACACAACAGAAACAGGAAGTAAGAGTGAGAGAAAGTTGTGGTGAAAGAGTACAGCAGGGTTCGCCACCATCCCCTGCCGGAGCTTCGTGGAGCTTTAGGTGTTTTCGATCAATAAACACCCACAACGCCCGGTCTGGGAATCGAAACCGCGATCTTATGACCGCAAGTTCGCTGCCCTAACCACTGGGCCATTGCGCCTTCACGAATAATACAGTATGTAGAACCATAAAATGCAAGAGACAAGGATGGAAAGAGTGAGAAAAAGTAGAGAGCAGTAACAATATTAATTAACTGGAAAAGAAATTAGATATCAGGTACACTTAGCAAGGAGAAAACATCAAAGCAAGAGACAGTAAGATATCTTGTGAGTATCAAAGACATATTTTAGATTGCAAAGCAGGATATCAGTATGAATCAGGATGTTGTTGCATAGCTGTGTGGTAAGAAGTTTGTTTCCCAACCACATGGTTTTGGGTTCAGTCCTACTGAATGGCACTTTGGGGAAGTGTTTTCTACTACAGCCTCAAGCCAACCAAGGTCTTGTGAGTGGATTTGGTAGATGGAAACTGAAAAGAAATCTGTTGTATATGAGTGTGTATGTATGTCTGTGTCTGTATTTGTCACCCACCAATGTATGACAACCAGTGTTGGTGTGTTGATGTCCCCATATCTTAGCAGTTAGGAAAAAGAGACCGATAGAAAAAGTACCAGGCTTTAAAAAAACTAAGTTCTGGGATAGATTCTTTTAACTAAAAATTCTTCAAAGTGGTGCTCCAGCATGGCCACAATCTAATGACTGAAACAAAAGAAAAAAATAGCAGCATATTCACCCTCTCTAAAGCCAAGAAGACTGAGGTATAAAAATATTGCAAAGGTTACTGAGTACAAGAAGGGTCATCAAGGACATGAAAAATATTTAGCAAAGTAGGACATTTATTAGTGATGTGCATGATCAATCATGTAGTAGAGCAGCTATATTACCCTCAACTACTATAGGAACAAAGGTGATGCTCTAGAAAGGAGCTATGAGAGAAGTATCAAACTTATGGACCATATTATGAAAATAATGGAGAGAGTTGTAACATAGCTAATTAGCAAGAGAATTAATGTAGATAAGATGCAATTCAGATTTGTGCTAGAACAGGAAACACCAATGTCATCTTCTTAGACAACTACAGGAGCAGCTTTTAGCTAATAGCAAGTCACTACCTAAAAGTTGTTCACCTGGTGAAGGCTTTTGACAGGGTTCCATTCTGTGGTCTGATGGTCACTAAGAAACTAGATTTACATGAATGGTTCATAATAGCTGAGCAAGCTCTGTATAGCAGTGGTTTCAGTAGATGAAAACTAGTAATGAAATCAACTAGGAATTTAGTGTACATGTAGGTGTCTATCAGGGCTTGGTTCTTAACTCCTTCCTGTTTATCATAGTTCTCTAGGCCATAAGTTGACTATGAAAATTCTTGTATGCTATCGGTCAAGTTCTCATGGCCAAATCACTCAAAGTATAAGAGGGAGAGTTCCAAACATGGAAGTAGAGCCTAGAATCAAGAGTTATAAAAGTAAATCTAACAAACAAAAAAGTTTTAGCGAACTAGAAAGAACACAAGACTACGGCCAACTAGTAAGTGGCCATTCATGCTCAATATGCAGAAAAGGTCTAGATAGGAACTCTATGGTATGTACTCTACATAAACTATGATATACAAGAGATACAATGGACTCAGACAAACTAACAGAGAAGAAATTTGCATGCAGCAGATGCATAGAAGTAGCTGAATTGTTTCAAATACCCAGAGTGTTTGGGCTAAATTTGATGATTTTTCTGTATCCTTTTTTCAGGAACAGCTTGACACACTGGAAAACAATTAACAGTGTTGGAGAACAAAGATTAAAGTTGAAGTTGAGAAAAAGTTAGCTGACATCTGAATATCGGAAAAGAGTTACCTGGATTATGATGATTCACACCAGGTATCAAAATGCTAACATCCTGATTACTGCTCAATGCCCTGTGAACACCATAAAGTTGCAAGACATAACCTGGACAACTGCATTGGAGCCAATGAAATTGTAGCCAGTAGAAAGGGACATAGCAGGCATTCTGACTGCATCTACATTCTAGAATTCATTTCCACATCTTTGAACAGGGCTTCAGACTCAATTCAGACAGTTATGTGAAGCTGTTGGAGACAGTGGTCAAACCCTGGCTAGAGAGGGCTGGTAGGCCATATGTGTGGCAGCAGGATTCAGCTTCTTGCCAGACCTCTGGAAAGAGTCAGAAGTGGTTGTTGGAGAATCTCTACAACTTCACCAGCCCCAATTTCTGGTCTCCTTATTTCCCCAATTGTAATTCCATGAATTACTATGTGTGTGGTTGAGAAATATATCAACTGCTCTACCTTGCAACACCAAGGTCAAGCTAGTGGCCAAGATCAAGGAGGTGTTTGAAGATCTTCCCAGGGATACCATGAGGGATGCATGCACCAGGTTTTGAAACTGTTGTGGAAACAGAGTGGCTACTTTAAGTAAACTGTTATCTCCCAGTCATAATCTAGTTGATATTTTTTTTTTTTCAAAATATTTTCATTTTTCGATAGAATATTGCGTTTTCTTTTCTTTTTATGCAAACTGTCAAATTTAGCCTGAACACCCTCTAGTTGACATCTGTTATCTAGGTGACCTAATTAGTGTAAGCGAATGTTCTGGAAGCATAGTAGCCAGAATAAGAACAAACTGCAGAAAATTCTGAGACTTAGTGTTTCTATTGGTAATATGAGATTCTGTCTCTGAGTGAAGGGCAGATTACAATGTGATTGTGTACAAATTGCAAAGCTGATGATAGCATGACTTGGACAGTGAACATGGAAGATTGTGTAAAGGCTGGAAAGAAATAAGGCAAGCATGCCCTACCATATGTATAATATTAGTGTAAATGAACGATAGAGTGATAAAGCAGAATTGATCTGAGAAAAACTAAGTATAAGGGGAATCAGCTGTAGTGTGCAAGAAAGAAAACTGTACTGGTATGGTTATATGACTGATAACAGTTGGGTAAATAAATGCCAAGCAATCCAAATTAGAGGAACCTGTTCAAAAAAAGACAATAGACTGGAAAAAGTAGACAAGGCAAGAGAACAAGTGGTGAGACAATATGCTGAAAAAGATCCATCCAAACCAGACAAACAGAAAAACAGGCACAAAATGATGATTATGATAATGATTCATACACAAATCTTTGTACTGAGCCAAAAATATTAGCTAAAATGTACTTAAAAGCATTTTTGTTGTTATCGACTTTTTAACTCCAAAGTATCTTGTTAGCATAATAATAAGAGAAGATTATGTCATTACAAAACAATGATTATTCATTGTGACACCACTACAAGGTGAACGCTGAAGTGAAATATTGATTGTTGAACTTTAGTTTTCATTAGTATATAAAAAAAAGTTTGTGCGTGTGTGCAAGCATGAAAAGAAGGGAACAGGGCAGAGAACAAAACAGAGACACCTTTTGGCATTTTATAATTTTCTTACTCTAAAGAACATTGTCGTGAATTTCTGAAAACAAAGATCAAAATATCTATGAATAAAAAATGGGGCCCTTTTGTGTGACAGCAGGAATTTTAAAATCTTTTTTATCTTTTACTCATTTCAGTCGGGGGGGGGGGGGGGTGACTCCTGTTGTACTCTTTCGCCCCAACTTTCTCTCACTTTTTCTTCCTGTTTCTTGAGTAACGCTGCGATGGACTGGTGCCCCGTACAGCTGGGAGGGGGGCATAAGCCATAGAACTTGGGCCCATGAGCCTGGCTAGGCTTTAAAAAGGGGCGCATAAAAATAAAAAAATGATTAATATAGATTTCACAGCATTAAGAAGCTGGCAGATAACTACCTTCTACTCCACGCAATGAAAAGATACTGTTCTAGTTCAAGTAATATTTCCAGATCATCAGTTCCTTGTTCTTGACAGTTATTAGAATTATATAGACTCAAATTTTCTGCTCAGAAATGCAACAAGATGCATGCAATTAATTCGAACTTAATCCATCAACAGACAGTTAGATCAGTATAAACACATTTAATGTGGCAACAGCAAAATCTAAACAGAAACAGTAATGCAAAACACAGGCTTCACTATTCTTGCCAAAGTAGTGATCCCTAAAGAAAGATGTATACAATATTGTACATATGTAACATGATTTAAAAATTAAATTTCTAAGATTAATTAACTCAAAGATACCATCAGCAATAAAAAAAAATTTAAAAGAAAGAGTTAGTGCTAACATAGTGAGCACAATTAGAAATACTTATGTGATAAGAAAAAGAAAAATATCAGCCCAATAACAAATCATTTCAACAAGTACTGTTTCAATCTTACTAGATCTCAGCATATTTGATGAAAATAGTGATGGAAGAACATCAAAGCAAGAGTAATAGAGTTGAAATGTCTTTAGTATGGTGGTTATATGTTTGAATATACCATGGAGATGAAACATTTGTTTTATGTATTTTGGAACAACACGCTGAAATTCATTTCGAGTTTTCATTAATGAGAGTGTTTTTGTGCAAATAATATTTTGTTACTACTGCATATAAACAAGGTTTTCTATTACCATAAGATTTTGCTCTGTTGATGATGTTGCATTTTATATCATACAGTCAAAGCCCACATATAAGAGAGGATAATGTAATGATCTTCCTTCTCTTTGTGTTATAAAATATAAGAGTACATTTGTTGTAGCGCACATATATATATATATATATATATATATATATTCATATATTAATCAAAATAAACAGCATTAAAGATCCATTACAGTCAGGCTGTAATGGAACTACAATACTGTATACCTTGGTTAATATACCACTCTATCAACAAATATACGAGTGCATATATTTTATGACTTAGGGATTTCTAATATGTATGTCTTGCTGAGCTGTGGGATTTTATTATGCATTCATATATTAAATCTTTCTCTAGCTATTTAGAGTCAACTGAACAATTCATTTGATTATAATTGCATTTACAGTTAGTTTGATTTGTTCATTTCAGAGATATTTGTAAAGGCAAATATTTGAACAATTTAGTAAGAAAATTTACAGTACTTTATTAAACATTTTATCATATTTATGGAGTGAGTGGAAATGCTTAAAGATTAATTTGGAGAGTTGAGCAACTGGAGTCATTATTCCTTTCTTGAATATGGAATTATACCAAATTATATTTCATTTCCTATTTTGACAGCTGTTAATAACTTTGTTTTCTTCAATAGGTTCAGCCTCCTATGAGAAAAAAAACACAATTCATGTATTTACACCCCTAGACAATGCTCAATGGACCAGTCCACATACTTGTAAATATGTAAAAATAAGTTACACTTCACTGATCTTTGTGCTCAAATTAGCCCTGTTGTTTTAATTCTATCATGGTGACCGCAAAAGTGGATTCCATTTAATGCTGATGATCACAAATTACAATATTATAATATTCTCTATTCAAATAGGATACAACCTACTGATACCCCTATCAGTGGTATTGCACTGCGTCCATAGCCAAGATACTTAATATTCATTCAAGAGTCCACTTCATCCAACTGCAAATAAGTTATTGTTTATCTCTCTATCAGTCCTGACTGATCAGAGTTAATTAGCATGCAGGTTGGTGTCCATCAGACTGCAATCTGCAAAAAGGTAGTACCACAAGGTGGTAGAGCTCATTGAGGTAGGTAGCTACAGTATCATAAATCTAATGAATGTTTAGTGAACTTGCAATACTGTTAGGATAACTTGGAGATGGATGAGCTCTGCCAAACTAACTTGTCTTACTTTGCATATTTAGTCCAGGTCAGCTCTGATTGAGTAGATCTATGTTCAGAAGTGTTCCAGTCATAACTATTGAGTCTCTTTACCATGCTTGTATAGCTTTCTTTTTCTAAGTTGGTAGGGTAGGTATAACACGAGAGAGATTTAGTTGCTGTTTGTAGCACACAGGTTCCATGAAATCTTCAGCAGTGACTTAATGGAAGTCACCATCAGCAGTGAAAAGGTTATTTTAAGGTTAGATATTGCTTAGGTTGGGGCTGATGAATATTACCTATCTAATCCTTTGCTTTAAAAAAATTATAAGATTAATGAAAGAAATAGGATGCAAGGCATTGAATCCTCACCTTGGGAAGACCTTACAATTTACCTCTCTCTTCACCATAGAAAAAGAGAACTGCCTCAGGATGTAACAGTATTTATTATTGCAATACACACCATTAGATACACAATCTTTACATTCATTACCAATAGGTTGATTTCTGAACATCTAGATGACTGTTCAAAGGGTTATCATATATGATTCTGAGTGATAAAGATTACCATTAACTAATAAACTTTTACTCCTGACTCATTCATGTTCACAAGTAAAATCTTTACAAATATGTTCATTCAGAAATATATCCATTCAGGCATGTATAAACAGTCACCAAAAGAGGTGCGTGTTACATTCATAAATATCCAAGCCTACTTTATAAATACAATAAGGGAACCATGTCCACATCAATGAACTTGAACGCACACACTTCTCACTTATGAATGCAATAAAATGTACCATTATTTGGTTTTGAATGAAGGTAACGTTTATAGAGTTCATATAAAATGCTTGCATAGTAATTTGTGTGTCATATAAAAAAAAGAAAACTATGATTGTGACTTGGAGGGGGTTTTATTTAAAAACATTGTAAAAATAAGCAAACACATGTCATACAGTTCTGAAATACAAGTCACAATATATAAGTAATTCCAAAAGACATCTATTGTTTATATATACACACATATATATAAGGGAGTTGGGATAAAAAAAATTTCCATATCATCTAAGAAAATGTTTTAAAGAACTTATGAAAACAATTGATAGAGAAGATAAACCTTCAGTTTGAGATTTCTGGAAGAAGCTTAACATAACCGATGCTGCAAATAACACAGCTAAATCATGGAATGAAGTGAAACCCTCATCTTTGAATGGTACTTGGGAAAATATATAGCCAAACTGTATTGTAAAATTTGCAAGTTTTCCACAAGCAGAAACTCTAGAAATTTGGAATTATATTGTGACACTTACAAATGCTATAGGGTTTGAAGAAGTCAAAGAGGATGATGTGGTTGTCCCATAGAGGAAGCATATATAAGGAATGTATACTGTTAGAACAAAAACAAGCTGAGAACACAGATTAGAGGATAAAAATTTCAGCAACTACACTTAAATTGACTGCAAAGTATTTTGTTAAGGGTCTGACACTTATAGAAGAAGGTCTGCAAATATTTGCTCACTGCAACCATAATCATGAATGTAATAAAAAATTACAAAAAGTTTATAATGAGCTGTTTTCACACTGAGCTGTACAAAGAGATGATGCACCATAAACATCAAACAATTTTGAAAAAAGTCTTTGCTCCACGGATGTTAATGATGAACTATAAGATAGGAGATAGCACCTTTCATCATCCCAGTAACTCCCCACTATCACCATTCTTCTCACAGTGGTCAACATCATTCATTGAACAATTTACAATATTATAATTCTGATTTATTCCATAATATATTTCTCTTCAAATATTTTTTATGTACACTGTATTGTGTATGTGTAAAAATTTGTTCATACATAAAAATGGTAGTTTTGCTTATTTTTGACTTCTTCCTTTCATAAAAATCTGTCTGAATGCATCATCACTTTGTAACATGAAAATCATCAGAAAATTTATTTTATGTCACAGCCAGTTTTCAAGAATGCATTATTACCATAATGCATGATTCCTGTCATAACTGTGTGACAAATAATCACATGAAATTTTGAGTAATAGTTTTCGAATTTTTTTCAGCTTTTCATTAGTCGATGTATGAGTGTTCTCTACTTTCTGGTTGAACAACCACATAGATGATTTGTTTATAGTGATTAAATGTTTGTGTTCACATAAGCTCCATCCACTCCCTCCATCAAACTGACATTACCTGTACAGGTGCACCACATGCCACATGTTAGATGACGAAAAGATTACAGAGTAATGTGAAATGAAATGTTTTGCTCACAATGCAATGCCTGGTCTGGGAATCAAAACCACAAAGCTATGCACCTTCACAAAATAGTATATATCATCATTTAATGTCCATTTTCCATGCTGGCATGGGTTGGACAGTTTGACAAAAGTTGACCAGCCAGGGAGCTGTCCAGACTTCAATTGTCTGTTGTGGCATGGTTTCTTTGGCTAGATGCCCTTCCTAATGCTAGCAACTTTATAGAGTGTGTTGGGTGCTTTTTACATTCCACTGGCACAAGTGCTTTTTATGTGGCACTGGCACCTGTAAAGGACAAGCCTGTATGTATGGATGACAACAATTTTTAGTTAGCTGATGTGTCTTTTCAAGTACAGGCAGACCCCATGTTTATGAATTAATTCATCCCTGACTAGATTCTCATCCATAAACAATGAATATACCTTTAATTGATTCCCACTAAAGAAGTTGATTTTTAAACTTTCTAAGATTGAAAAAGAAAAGGTTAAGATAAAAATAGCAATATTCAAGAGTATAATTTTTTATTAAATCACAAACTATAGAATGAAAAAATAGAAAAACCTATAAAACAAAAAAATTCAACTCATGAAATTTAATTTGTATCCATCAGGTCTGCTGTCACTGGAGCCCCTTGAGCACATATCAATTCCATTTGTTGAGTTTCTTCTTGTTTTAATGTTTGGTCCACATTAGTTTTCTTCATTAAAAAATTATCTAAAGTTGTTTGTTGAAAAGATTTCTACTTCATTTCATGGTAGATTTCATGATCAACAAGCATGACCTCTCATTAAATTTGCAGCAACAGTTGAGCTTCTTTCAAAATCGGCATCTTGCTGCTCAAAGATTTCAATTGCTTTTTCGACGTGAAGAAATGCTTCGTTTAGCTTCTTTGCAGAGAAGCATCTTTCAGGCAATTCTTCACTTTCTTCTTCTTCACATTCAAACTTTTCCATTTCTGCAATTCTTTATTTGTACTTCATCACTGTCAGCATAAAGGGCTTCTCCTGGAGAAAGATTATTTGGAAGACCATTACATACCAGCTGCAATCCACAATTCATACAGTTTATTAACATCTGGTACCACAACAAATGCATGAAGAAAGCAAGTTCCTTCACACGTGGTACAGAAAGGTACAAATACTGTGATTGTCGCAAACGAAAGCAAAAGCTGGATGGTCGGTTTTGATCAATTGTTCCCGTCAATGGACAATTGTCAACCCGCTGGGTAGGAATCAAGTTGAGGTTAGGCAATGACAACTGCAGTGTCAGGGTAGAGAAACGTGAACTTCAAACGCATAGAGCCGAGATGATGATTGAAGTAAACTGGTGATCAGGCAGAAAAAGTAACCCATCAAACCAACTTCCTTATTGAGGTGGTGAGTGGTGTGTATTGAACTCCTAATGAACATATAACAAATGCCACATATTTGTTTAAATAATTAAAATCACCAGTCACATGCCATGTATGAGTTTTATGTAGACTCGTCCAGTTTTTCTTATATATATTGTGATTAAAATAAACAGGGACATGGGGCCTGGGTAACCATCATTTCATCTCTTTCATTATATAATTCATTTTTCATTCGATTTTTACCCTACTTTGTAATATCCTGTACTGTCCCCTTTTGTTTAGTCCCTTTGTGGATAATAATAAATCAACAGTTGATTCCATCATGTGTTACAGTTAGTTATATATTTATTATCAAAAGTCTATTGGTGTTAAATTACCGTTGATTTTTGTCGCAGGTTTTCCCTTTTGCAACTACCTTTATTGGTAAACTGTTTGAGAACCGTTAGTGTTTTTCCACACATTGTTGGCCTTCACAGGTTTGTTTCCCTTTGTTTTCCCCTGTTTAGGGGCAAATTGTTCATATTTTGTGTAGGGTGTGCCTACACAAAATGGAAGACAATATGTACAAGCTCTGGAAGAGCAACAGAAACTCGGAGTACACCAGCAATTCACGAGAAAGCACTGAAGGATATGCAGCCGCTGCAAGAAGAGTTTGGAACGTTATAACAACAAACTGGAAGCCATAAAGAAATTTCAAACAATACTCCGGGGCAGAGAGCTAACATAAGGTTAACTCCTGCCAAGGAGGTAATTGAGGAAATGAAGAGGAAAACAGTTTTTTATAGGACACTATCGCTGAAGACTAAAAAGATAGAAATAGCATCCATAGAAGAGGCAGAGAAGGCATTGAAGCTTATGTTCAAGCTAGTTTCCGTGAGACGCAGAAGGAAATATAGTCCTGTGGAGGCTTAGTTTATAGCTGAGAGTGATGCCAGAGTTGACTCAGCAATCACCCTGCAGACCAATGAACTGGCTCTTTTGTCAGCAAAAGAACAACAGAAACAACAGTAGAAGGGTTCACACCGGAAATTAAACCAACATGGCTCCTGGCAGCTACTTTCACCAACATAAAGGAGGAGGTGACACTTTGGGAGTTTGAGGAGAGAAGTGTCCAGAATTGGTGTGGCAGTGACTAATGAGCAACGATTCAAACCACACCAGCAGACATTGACGTTATGCCGGAATTCGTGATTTAACGAAGTTAAAAGTCACTGTACGGAGCAGAATTCCAAAGTGCGTCGGGTGCGGACAGAAGGGGCACATAAGAAAAACGTGCCCCCAGGCCCTACAACCTGAAGCACAGGGAGAAAGTCAGAAGGCCAGTGTGCAGCTGGAGAAAGTTGAAGAGGAGGTCCCAGGGGAGGAGAAGAAGCAGGAGGAGGTGATGGTGGAAAGAGAAATGGTCACGACAAAGGATGACACCGTTAACATCAACGTCTACAGACGTAAGTGGCGGTGAATGGGAAGTTGCTGGGAGAAAGAGAAAGAAAAGCGCTCGTTCTCTCCCTCCCAACAAACAAAAAAGTTAAAAACAAGAATACACAAACAAGAACACACAAGCTGGCAGAATCGTTAGCACGCCGGGCGAAATGCCTAGCGGTATTTCGTCTGCCGTTACGTTCTGAGTTCAAATTCCGCCCAGGTCGACTTTGCCTTTCATCCTTTCGGAGTCGATAAATTAAGTACCAGTTACGCACTGAGGTCGATGTTATCGACTTAATCCCTTTGTCTGTCCTTGTTTGTCCCCTCTATGTTTAGCCCCTTGTGGGCAATAAAGAAATGAGAACACACAAGAACAATTAACTAGAGACAAATGAAAATTCCCCCAAAAGAAAAGAAACGATTAAAACTGCAGTGACTTCGCCAAGCAAAGAAAAAAAGAAAATAACTTTTTGAAAATTTATGTACGTTGTAAAAAATGTTCAATGATGTTACCTGGGTCGGGATACCAGGGTAACCATCATTTCATCTTTTTCATTATATAACCATTCATTTTTCATTCTGTTTATATCCCACCCCACTTTGTAATGTCCTGTACTGTCCCCTCTTTGTTTATTCCCTTCGTGGATAATAAAGAATCAACAGTTGATTCCATTGCTTCAGGGTCACACGGTTGATGTTGTTACCCCTTCTCATACATTCTGCTTCCGCTACGACGAGATAGAAATTCGCAGTTTACGGCTATTTGACCCTTGTTCCTATACCAGTGCTTATGAAATAAGCAAATTACAAAACTTGACGAATTTACATGATAGGGGTCGATAATTTATCAACGATTCCATGAAAGAATCAACATCAGAAGTTTGCGACCTCCTGGCGCACGCTCACACACAGTGAAGCTTATCTTTATAAATGCATGCAGCTTTAACATCAATTTACGAATTACTATGTACGTGGAAGCTACAGGAATTATCAAAATAGACAACTTGACCTGCCTGATTATCAAGTACCACTTGATAATCAGGATAATTTTCAATCATCTACCTCGTATACATATGTTAGTTAATTCAAAACAGTGAGTAAGAACCAAAGAAATTTTGCTTCAATCGCGTTTAACTTCAAGAAAAAATAACCAAACTCCAAAACTGAACGGAATCTAAAATTAATTTTTTCTTCAGTCTAACAGTAAAAATCAAAACAATAAACTGATATTTCAAATTGTTGTAGAATGTTTAAGATCTATATATGAAAGAAAATATAATTATTTACTTGACTTTAATTTCATAGCTATACGTTTTTATGAGTACATCAGCATGTGTGTGTCTAAGTTTTTTCCTTATAGAAGAAGATTAAGTGATGGGGGGAAAAAATCAATTTTACTGGTAAACGTAGTAATCAGTTATTTTCTTAAAATGTTGACAAACATAATTCATTTGGGTAGATAATGTTATAAAATATTACTTTAAAAATGGATCCCTACTATTTAAACATTTTTGAAGTCTTGATGGGGTAAATTCTTAAGGAGCTTCAGTTTAAAAAAATATTTTCGATATCTTGACAGATTATTTCATTCTTTAAAAATGTGCTATAAGGGATTCAACATGATTAGCTTTTTGACCAAGCACAAGGCCTTATTTTCATTCATACGAGTTACAATCGATCAAATTAAGGTAAGTACCTAAAAGGTATGTACTTAATTAATCTGGTGGGAGTGATGCAACTAAATATTCAGTTTTAACTTTAGTACACAAGAGAACAATCTATTTGATTAACCTTAGTACTTGATTTTATTTTTATTGACCTCATAAAGCTAAAAACGACGTCGAAGGGATCTGAACAAGAGATGTAATTAAACACATCCAAGAATTTTTACCCGATACTATACCGATTTTGATACGCCACGGCCAGCAAGAAGTTAATATAGAGGGAACTTTCGGAGTAGCTATCCCACATAATTCAGGTTTTTCGGGGAATGAGAAGATTCTAAGACTTTTTGAGATGCGTGACATTAAAAACATTTAGGAAATCGGGTGGGGGGGGGGGGGGGTCAGAGAAACTTTGACTTATGTAGGACAACTGAAAGTCCGCCAATACAGGTATTGATTTCTTTTGGATAGGCACAAACCTTCAGTTTTCTAAGGGTAGAAAAATAAAATGCTATGACTTACATGCTTTTCCAAAATAGGTCTTAACAACGTGAAATGAAAGGGAACGAATACCGGAGCATTCATACATTTATCATTATAGTTCTGCTTGCCTCATTTTCCCCCTATATATATAAATAATATATATAGAGAGAGAGATAGAGAGGGGGGTATGTTTATGGGTTATATATATATATATATATATATATATATATATATATATATACACACACACACAAACAAACATTCTTTTTTTCCCTCTATACCCCAAAACTGAAATTCCTAGCAGCAGACTAGACCCATCGAGTTTTTTTTCCCCCTTATGCTGTTTGTAGCATCACATGAATTATATCTGAAAGGATTAAAATGACTGTACTAAATGAATGGAAAGTTAAAAGATAAATGGCACACACACACACATACGATTATTCTTTTAACTTTCCATATATATGTGAAAAGTTAACAGAAAGCTATGAAAGTTATATATATATAAATTATCTTTTCACATATACATAATTATCTGTTAACTTTAAATATATATAATTATTAACTTTATATATATAATTATCCGCTAACTTTATATAACTGTTAACTTTATATATACAATTATTTGTTAACTTTAGACATACAATTATCTGTTAACCTTTTATATATATTATGGGAGAGGAATCAAATTTGGAAAATAATTTAACTTTTCAACGAATCCAGGAATTTGTGCGTGTGCGCGTAAAGTTTTGGATTGTTATTTTTCGTTTATACTCACAATATTACCAAATATTATCCAGAGTGAAATAACGATATAGCATTGCCCTGTATAAAGTAGTTTTTCACTATCCTGTTTATTGAAGCCTTACCTCGCCCCTTTCTACATCGTTGTAAGAAAATTGTCAGCCACAGGTGCTGGGAGGTTTCAGAAAAGTAGGTAAGGTAATGGAGACGAGATATATATATATTAACAGCTACATTTGATAAATATGCTTTAACTCAGACAAACCAATTCAACAATAAGTAACTACATTTGAAGTGAGTGGAGTTTTGTATTGATTTCTCAGGAATAAAGAAACAAGGCCGCCACTTCTGTTTTCTCTTTATATAACGAAAGGAGGGAATGAAATTGATTGAAATTGTCAAAGTAATATGACTGGTGGTTATAACTACATCAATGCACGGGGTTTGGGGGAAATGCTTCTCAGAATGTAGAGGGTTAGCAAGAGTATATTTAGTGCATTACTTGTAATTTCATAGACACCCAGATGGAATTTTCTCTCAGAATGTAGAAGATTAGCAACAGTAATAATATTCAGGATATTACTGATCGTTATTTAATCTATTCACTACAATGTGATTCTTCTCAGAATATAGATAATCAACTGTGTATTCACTGGTTATTTCATACACCCACCTTAGTAGAATTTCCTCTCTAAATGTAGAAGGTTAATCAAAGTAAATATTGCTGGCGGTTACTTCACGAACTACTCGATAAAAATTTCTTCAGAATGAAGAGGGTTAATCATAGTAATAATCAATATCTTACTGATCGACTTCATCCACATCCAGAAAAGATTTCAACTTGGAAAACAGGCAAAACACTAAATACAAATACTTGAACATGTGAACAGAAATATCAATTTTTGTTTGGAAAAGGAGAAGACAGAAAAAAAAAGTTTATTATTTTTGTTTCTTTTTGCTTTTCGCATCTTTAAAGAAAAATAATCAAAATCGGTGAATAACTGATATTCATTCAGCTTCATAGATAAACCGCAGAATAATGAAAGAAAACCAAAAAGAAAAAAACTTTATTCCATTTTCGTTTTCTTTAAAAGAACATAGCACACAAATTGTTAGAAGCTTCTTTTATTTTACCTTGTTTCAAAAGAAAAGTCTGTTTTGTTTTTCTTCTCTTAAAGAGAAATTAGAAGAAAAAAAATTTGAATGATATAGAAAGTAAAATAAAAGAAATTAAAAGAAGTTTTACCTTAACTTTGGGCAAAAAAGAAAATATTTTCGGTTGACGTTTGTTTTTTAGGGGGTTATCTCTCTCTCTTTTTCCAGTATATATGAATGAATTTTCGAAAGAAGTAATCAACGTGGAAAACAACCCGGCAAAACTACAATAAACATGCTTCCCTTATCCCGCCATGAGCTGGACTAAACAGTGTCAACTAGGAGAAATGTTAGTTATGGTCGTCTGCATCAAAATTTTGTGTTCGGCGAGCAACTGGTTAAGTTTGTCTGCCTTAATCAAAGCTAACCCTACCAGCGATATCTAATAACCAAATTTCATTCAATTTTGTTCTTCTTTTATTATCTTTTTCTTTAATTTTTCTCTTTTTTTAAAGTTTTATATTTATATTAAATTTATACTGATTCCTTCTTTCAGTTTCCGACTCTCCTTTAGAGTCGCAAATCCCCAGGTGGTTGTTTTTGCAAAGCAACAATGACAGAATTTAAAACAATTTTTTCGAAAAATCATCATTAAAATAACTTTTATTACGCAAACTTTAACAAACTGTCTGAAATGAAGAAAAAAGTTGCAAGGACTTCAGTGCAAGTTTGCGGAAGAATCAGGCGTATGAATACAAATCTCTGTATATGTAATATGTGTGTGTTGCGGTAAAGTATTTTGCTTCCGGTATTCACATGTCAACTTGTTCATCAGATTCTGAAATACTTAATACCTTGCATGTCTCTGAAGTTGAACCTATTATTTAGTTAATTTGTTTACCAATAAGACATTTGATTTATCTGTCTGCTTCAGGAACACATGATCAT
The DNA here is from genome assembly GCF_046866305.1 of Octopus bimaculoides. NCBI lineage: Eukaryota > Metazoa > Mollusca > Cephalopoda > Octopoda > Octopodidae > Octopus > Octopus bimaculoides. The sequence continues at coordinate 89,201,345 of NC_142932.1, read as the reverse complement.
TAGTATACAATGGAAGAAGTGGGTAAGTCGAGTCTTATCTAAATACAGTTTCAATTTTTTTCCTCTCTACATAGTGTCTTTTGCTTCCATAGGTAACGATATCGGATTGATTACTACAAATATAATGATTTTGACACAAGATTATCAATTTTAGGGAAAGGTATAATAATTTAAATTGACCTAGTATTTGCCTCTTATTTAATCGAAGAGTAGATGAAAGATAAAGGCGATTTTGATAGAATGTGCTATTAGTTAATAAAGATATATTGCATCACCAAAGACATAGTCTTCGGTCTTACTTCTGCGATCTTCCTAGTAATAAATATCACTTGTCAGTTTCTTACGAACCCCTATTTAATAGTAATTAGATATCAAATGCTTTTTTTTTTTATTTCAATGCTATTATTTTTGTACGTTTTGTTTTGTCAGACCCTGAAAAAAGATATTGCGATTGAGAGTTATCAATCACCTCAGCTGGGGTATTAATGAATGATAAAAAAAAATTAATTAATAGCTTTCGTTAAGATAAGGTAGGTGGCTAAAGAAACCAGCATCCTTAAAAGACACGCCTTCTTTTAAAGAAAACGATTGTATTTCAAGGTACAAGTGGTTGAAGAAAATAACAGGACATCAGCTGTATTGAAAACAATTCGTTCTATTAACATTCTATGTTATGTTGTAACTTTCATTATATGCCTTAAAAGAATATCTTTTTATTTTAAATTTCATAATTTTGATTACATTAAGGGGGTTTTGATGTTGGTTTTGGTTTACTTGTTTGTTAAATTTATTTTAAATCCTTATCCAGTCATACTTTACTATTGGCGGGAGATGATGTGAAATCCAAAATTACGAGTTTTTTTTACTTCATTATTGTTCTTATCACATGGTGAAATACCAATTAGTTTCATTAATTATAGATTTGATTGAGAAGTTTATTACCTATTTTTTCAATGTATTAGTTTTCCGAAAGGGAAAACAAAAATGATACTCTCAGAGAATGTTGAAGATGAGTTAACAGTCTTGAATAGAGCGCTACCGAATCCAAAAATCAAGTCTTCAGCAACATTATAGGTAGAGAGGGAGAGAGAGAGAAAAAAGAAAGAAAATCTAGATTTCAAATTCAGTCCTTTGAATAGTTTACCAAGTAAAACAGAAAATTAATGTATGATAGTCAATGCCAGTAATAGCAATCAATTTATCGTCATTCATTCATTCGTTCATTCATTTGAGAGACAACTGCTAAAAAAAAAAAAAAGAAGCCGTTTCTGGCTTGTTCTTATTCATTCAGAATTTATTGTAGCTTGAAAACTACAGTATTTCTAATATCACTATATAATAACCCTGAGCCCAATAACAAAACTATATAATAATGAGGATAATAAATTCGGGAATATTCTACCGACGTGTTATCTCTACAAGTCTCCACCGGACTTTCGAACGAACCCTCCAAATTTCTTCATTCTTCAAGTTCTCTCTTCCTTTTTCATTATTAGTTTTATTCATTATTTACATTGTGTGTTGTTGCATAGTCCCAAGTGCACCTATAACCAAATTTTCTCCAGTCATGTTCACCCTGTCTTTTATTCTTCAAACATACTGTGCCTATCACTACATTAACTATTATATGCGCCCTTCTTTTTCTTAGCACGATAGGACATGATTTTTTTTTTTTTTAATGAGATTTAGTGCTGTTTCTAACAGGTTTAGGGACCTTGTATTGTAGAAGCTCCCTCATTGGTTCGTGTGCGTGTGTGCGTGCGCGCTCGTGTACATTCTTTTTAATGTTTTCCATGTAAAACTGTTTCTATCGCTTCAGTCATTTATTTTTCATAAGTATTGTTACGTGTTCTTTTTCATGCTCTCATTGCAATTAAAGAAATCCTTTGCCTGGCATATCGCTGGAGTCGAGAAAATTAGATACCAGTCTTGCATTCAGATTCAAAATCTATATCTTTCTCTTATAAATTTTCGAGATAATGGCAAGAAAAATTTCGATTAAAAGAAATATCTATCTAAACGGTAGAGCACTGGATTATATATTTACTATCGAAACTGTAAATTCGAGAAGGAAAACGCTTCTTTCTCGGACGAAGAAGTCAGACCGAGACGTTAAATTTCTCATCTTCACAACAAGCTAGTTTATCCCATTCAATGAATTTTAATACATGATAAACTGTTCGGTTTCATCCCTCTATTGTTTGAGTTCAAATCCTACTGGAATCGACTTTTTATTTCACTTCTAGGGCCAATCAAATAGGTAACAGTCCCGTGTACTAAATACCAATTCAGTTAACTACGCTCACACCCCTTGGGAATTTACGACTTGCCACTATAAGGAATCCCTATTATCAGTTATTACTATTGCAGTAGGCATGAATATCATAACTTCTGGTTTATGACGTCTGTTCTAATAAATCTGAAGTTTTATTGCTACGTTTAAAAAAATTTATAAGAATTGATTCCCTATGGCTAAGACGAGTAATAATTAGTGAAAGACCTGAATATATTTCTGGTACGTTTAGTTTCAGGTCATCACTGACTGAGCAAGTGTGTTCCCGTTTTTTTAAGAGTATCAGAGACTACGTTTTTCTAATACATCCTTTCTTTTTTTTTTTTAACAATTTCTAGCAGGTTTAGTGACCACGTTGAAGTTCCCCATTGAACACCTAGAGATTTTAACCAAAATATAGAGAGGTCAAACTAAATACCATGTGACATCTAATTTAACGCTGTTGTTTCTATCACTGCTCATTAAAACTTATGTAAGAAATCATGTTGAGCCACCAACCCTGATTCAGCAAGGATATTGATTGTCCTCTCTTTTTAGTCTTTGCTAAGACTACAGTGTTCTTTGCGAGTTTTCCTGATGGCAAGAGGTAATCTAATAGACGACTCGTTGCTATTTCTAGCAGATTGAGTAATCATATATTGGTTTCCTTGTCTGCTCATCATTATTGTTGTTGATCCCTGTGCTGTCTTCCTTTGAGCAGGAAGAGCAAGCAATATTTCTCTGCCTGGTGCCATGAATAAACAATTTTATAAGGAACAGCATTGAAAGATCACCACCTATGTGGCTAAGTTTTGATTTGAGTAATGAAGGATTGTGTTTACTGTCCAGTGGATTTGTTGAAAAGTAGATGAGACAGGTAAGAATGGCCTTTGCAAATGAGCCTAGTTAGCATGCACTTGTAGGCCTGAGAAGAAAGGTGCAAGAAGACACCCTTGGCAGTTTAGGGTAATGTTGAGTCTGTGGGGTTCCTAGATTGGCTCTAGGTGGCTGTCCTTTTTATTGGGGCATCTCATTTCATTCCTTTTGTATATTTTGTTTTCAGTGTTTTCACAAGTGATCCTGTGCAGACTTCCTGCAATTAGAAGAAAAAAAATTTCCTTATAATGTCCCTCATTAATTATACTTCTAGCAACAGTGAGCTGCTGGCAGAATCACTAGAACATTGGGGAAAATGCATTACAATGTTTCTGCTTTTTTTCTTCACATTGAGTTCAGTTCCTTCCACTTCAGCTTTGCTTTTCATTCCTCTAAGGTCAATAAAATAAAGTAGCAGTTAAGTGTCAAGGCTGGTATACTCAGCAAAAAAACTGCCCACAAAATTACTGACATTGTTTCTAATACCTAGCAGGATTTCTTTGGTTTTACATTCTGAAGTCAACTTTGTCTTTCATCCTTTCAGGGTCAGTAGAATAAGTACCAGTAGAGTACTGTGGTCAATGTAATCAACTGCCCACCTTTGTAAACAATTTCAGGTCTTGGCCCTATAGTTGAAAGAATTGTGACTAGTATAGTTATTGTATGGATTGTTACTGTTTATATTTTCTGCTGCATTGCTTGGAATTCTGAAACCTTAATAAATACAACCTTGATAGTAATCCCTAGATAACCGCATAGATGATGTATAAAAGTGTATTTGTTTTTTATTATATTATGTGTAAAATGTACAAGTGTGTATTACTATTTACAGGCATATACATGTATGTATAATGGTTATGTGTGTGTATGTGTGATATATATGCATTTATGTGTGTATATATTTATCTGTATGTAAATATATATGCATATGTATGTACATATATACAATACATGCAGTCATGTATAATATGGGCATTAATCTGCATGTGCACATATGCATGCATATATATAAGTATATGCATATATAAGTGTATGCATGTATATATATATATATATATATATATGCATTAGTCTTATAAAAATAATTTGTTTCTAATCCCAAAATGATGTAATGTACCAAGGAATATTTTTTAATTCAATATATGAGACTTTATACATGCTCACACACACACACACACATGCACATTTTATCATTTTGTTAAGGCCCAAAACAGTTAATAACTCTTCTCCAGATGAATGTACACTATCACCATAGGTTAATTTCTTCCCTTTTATGAAACTGCGGACTGCCACATGCCTGCTCCAATTTTCTCTGTATACATATATATGTGAAAATCTCTACATATTGTATATCAAACATCTGAAAAGTAACAGGAAATTTTGTCAGCATTTATACTTTACATCCAGCTAAATACCACCACTACCACTACTTCAAAAAATTATGCAGTTTGTGTAAACAATTTTCATATTATCAAAAAATAAAACTCAGCAGAAACAAGTATAATAATAGCATATCACTAAAGGTTTCATTTTGTTTTCCATATCATATGTTTTTGTCTTTTGATAAAAACATTGATCTTATGTAATCTTTTAATGTACCTGATGATATTTGTAGGCATGGCTGTGTGGTAAGAAGTTTGCTTCCTAACCACATGGTTCTGGGTTCAGCCCCATTGCATGGTACTTTGGGCAAGTGTCTTCTATTATAGCCTCGGGCTGACCAAAGCCTTATAAGGGGATTTGGTAGATGGAAACTTAGCAGTTCGGCAAAAGAGACTGATAGAATAAAAGTATTATTATAGTTACAATAAATGTATTATTAATTACACTGAAAATATAAAAAATGAGTCTAATTTAATGTGCTAATAATTTTAATGAACTAAGTATTATAACATTGATGTGATGCTTACTGTATACCTACTTTTGCACACACCACCTGTATGTGTGTATATAGATATACACACACACACACACATATATACATATATGTATACACACACACATATATACACACACACACATGTATGCATATATACACACACACACACACATATATATATAAGCTCTCCTCTAACATTCTAAATGTAAAATCATGTTTTACTACCAAATCATCTCACTAATTAATTAGAATTATAATTCTCACAAGTTCTCATTATCAGATCTCATGTCATAAACCTCCATTTTTGCATACATATATATTCATGTGTATAGACACTCACACATTCATACTTATATTAACAAGCTTAGATTTTTGGTGCACAGTACAGCGCATGTATTTTGCACACATATATACACATGGATATATATATATATATATATATATATATATATATATATACACACACACACACACACACACACACACACAAAACCATTATCACCTATTTACTTCATTGTATACCTTCCACAGATCACAAATTACTCAGACACCCAATAATGCACTTAAATATAAATCATACCGTACACACACTACATACATGCCTGATATCACATATGCACACACCATATTGCAATGCATTTGCACACATTCACACAAAGTTATATAACCTGATACTACATTTGTAAACACTATATTTTCCATACTTAATACCATGACATGTTGACACAGACACAGTGTATTTATACACTGAATAGCACTACATTGCATTAATATACATACATATACAACACAACACACTCACAAACCTCATATTACACACACAGTGCATACTACAAACACACACATAGTGTGATATACATGAATACAGGGGAAAATATTGAATACTTTTGACATCTTTATCATATGAATGGTTATAATTAAATAAGAGCAGCACACATCACTTCTATAACCAACCCTATCCACTACCTTGACACCTCCCCCACCTCAGCTGATATCGTTTCCAATATTGGAATGATAATACGAAGCTTAGAAATATGACCGTGAATAACAAGAACGAAGATGTAGCATCTGAATAACATTTTTAGGTATTCTGCAAAAAAAAATATTTTTAAAATAACATTAAGAAAAAAAGTAACTGAAAATGTAACTTCAAAAACAAAGATGATTTTAAAATGGTTGCCTAGAAATGTCTAGTTTACATGTTTTTAATCATTTTTTTTTTTTTTAAATTATATTTTACATAATAAGCAATTTCTACTGAGATATATATTTTTAAATAACCAATTTCCTGAAATAAGGAATCATATCTTATTTTGTAAAGTAAATAATTTTTAAAATGAAAAACTAGCACAAACATACTATCTTAAAGGTATCCAGAGTGACAATCATCTAACACACATAGTGTATCATTGTGGAACCAGGTTTCTCATTGATTTAACCCTTTAGCATTCAGATTACTCTGTCAAGTGTAATACTTATTCCTTCACATTGATTTGAATTAGTCATGCATTATCTTGTAGCTTTGAAATTTTAACGACATGAGTATTTATTTTTGGAATAATATTGAAAGGTAAGTGTGAGAGGCCAGATTTGGTTAGTTTGAACATAAAACACAGAAAGTTTTGGCCAGATATAACCAGGTTAATTGCTAAAGGATTAAATAGAGTTTGTCTGGAAACTAGTGGAAGGATGTAAATGTGATGTTATCTGTGTATGAAATTATATTTTGTGAAGGTGGAAAGGTCATGTAGGCATAGCCCTTTTTATCTGTAAAAAAGAGTGGAACAGTGGAAGACTTCCTGTGGTACTCCATTCAGAAAACTGCTGGTTCTGGGAATGTTTCTCTTGTACACTGTTTATTTGGTGACCTGGTTGACAAAATTTTGTGTTACTTCTTAAGGTGGTATTGAATATTTTTGTATGAGTTTGATAGCAAGGAATGAAGTCAAAAGCCTTGATTATTGCTAAAATGGTGTGGTTGGAGTTATTGTTGAAGTCATCTTGTATTTTCTGTTTTAGACTTGAGAATATTGTGGTGGCTGTGTGTGATAATCTGAATCTAGATTGGGACTTTGAGAGTAAGATTGTGTGAGTGATGTCAAGGATTAGCCTTTCTGGAATTTTTGAATGTGTATATAAGAGAGTGGTAAGATTGTATGTTACTTCATTTAAGATTTTGTTGGATTTCAAATTTGTAATTTTGCCCAACTCCCAGTCTAGTTATTTGACACTTTTGATAAGAGTAGTTGTTAGTCATAGATGTTGAGTGCACAATTTCTTCAAGACTTATGTATTTGAGATGTATGTTTGTAATCTTGTCTAGCTTTAAAGCCTTTGAATTTTTAGATTTCTGTATTCTTATTTAAATCCCTGAAAGGAAGGAAAGGGTCAAAATTATGATATAGATGGATAGTGTATATTTTCATTTTGTGTTATCTTCTTTGTGGAATTTTTGGTAGCTGAGTTTCTAAAAATGCCTGATAAGGGTGTTTGCCTGGTGTTACAGTATGGGTATATTATTTGAGATTATTATTGTAATATGAGATGTGGTGTCATACCAACTTAAAGGATGGGCACACTGGGCAGTTGCTTGGAGCCCTCAGAGTGTAGAGGCCCAATTCTATATATGTATACTGTGGCTTGTTATCAATGAATAAGTACTATAGAGACCAGTATATTGATTTTAAGCTCAGGGGCCAATAATTCTGCTAAGATGGCTCTAATGTAACCATTGTTTTGTTGATGAGGGAGGCAATTATCCCATGCAGTGTTTTACTGGTAGTTTTGTCATTTATATTGAATACAAATATTTGCCAGATTTTTTATTATTTCCTTGTTTAGTAGTTTGATGCTGAGTTTTACATTGGAAGTGTGTGGTTTTGGTGTAATTTGAGATTCTCTGATGTTCATGAGGCTAGCTACTTCTGGTTTGTAATTAAGGTTGCTGTTTTTTATGTATAGTGAGAAAACTTTTTTAGATGTTTTTGTTTCTAAATCTCTCAACGCGAGACATTCAGTAAATAATCTTTACTTTTTTAAATGTGTCTATAATTATTTTGTTGATAGTCTGTGCTGTGCTTGGGTTGATGATATTTGTATTGCTGAATTCTGAAAACTTTGATTCCGTTTTTTGGTGAAACTTATTCTGTGATGTCTGGAGAAAAATCATTATAGTGAGTTTGGAGAGATATGTGTATGTTGGTGTGGATTGTTTGTGATGAGTTTATTATCTGTATTATTTAAAAACCAGGCAATGTTGAGTGCCTTGAAGTTTTTTCCAATGATTGTGTTTGTATATCAAGGTTTTGTTTTGAGGTGTGTAACCTAGTGAGAAGATTAAAGTAAGTGGTAGTAGTGCCCTTTGTGTTGTTGACTTTGTCTTGAAAGTCTGTATTTTGTACAGTTTTGTTTCTTATTTTACAAAAGCAAAGTTTTATGTTTTTATAATACCACTTTTCTTAGTAAATGGGCCTGTCTAGTTTGACCTGAATATAATAGGGTATGAAGGATGTTCTGTGCTCTAAGAGTTAAAATATTTCTTGAATTGTTGCTACATAAATCCAGGGATTCATGATGAAATATTTTTGTTCCATAAAAGTGTTTTTAATACCATTAGTGTTATGTTGCAGAATTTTTAGATTTTTGTAATATGTTTACAAACATTTTTGTGTATGAAGCTTTTATTTTTAAGATATGCACAAATTTACAACATTGGGAAAGGAAATAACAATGGTACTCTCTATTTTTGTTATTGTTGTTGCTATCAGTTTTATTTTTTCTGTAAAGTCGTGTATTTTTATAGATTATATGTCAGTTGTTTGGTGGATGGTGTTCTTGCTGTGGATATATGACTTAAAACTGCATCCATTAGTGGAACCCTGGTCCAGGAATACCAAGGAAGGTTGTAAGACCACCTCTTAAGCACAGTTGTTTTCAGACTTACTCTGATCCAAAGTAGTCAAGATTCCAGCTATGGTTAATTAGCATGTCACTTGGACAGATGGAGTTCATTAGCATGGGAAAAGAGAGCAACCCATCAAGAGGAAGACTCTGATTGCAAACCTTTGCTGCCTTGTAACCATACCCAGCTATGAGAAAGGTTTTGGGAGTAAATCCTGAAGAAAAATTGGGAGTTGGAGCCCCCTGAGACAGTTTGACATTGTCTACAACCTCATTCAGGCAACTCCTACAATGACGCTGATGCCAAATTGTAATGGCTGTGCTGTTCCTTTGGAGCCATCAGTGACGTGGATAGTGGGGGACATGCTGCATTGGCAGTACTACATTACTACGAAGGCTTGGATTCTATTGACTACTCTATACTAGAAAGATGGAAAAGGACATAACAACTCAAGTGCAGTTTGTGTGGCAGAGACTACCATTTGTGCATCAGACCGTTCAGCCACAGACTATGCAGTTCCAGTGGAACAAGCAACTAAGGTCTTCATCCATGGTCATAAATGACAGGCAGAGGCCAACTCGACTTGCGAAGACCTGTTGGGGCAAGCAAAAGCAAAATCGTGATGGCACCACCGTTCGAGCGTGATCGTTACCAGCATCGCCTTCCTGGCACTTGTGCCGGTGGCACATGAAAAGTCATTCGAGCGAGATCGTTGCCAATGCTGCTGGACTGGCTCCTGTGCAGGTGGCATGTAAAATACTCCATTTTGAGTGTGGCCGTTGCCAGTACCACCTAACTGGCCTTCGTGCCAGTGGCACGTAAAAGCACCCACTACACTCTCGGAGTGGTTGGCGTTAGGAAGGGCATCCAGCTGTAAAAACTCTGCCAGATCAGATTGGAGCCTGGTGTAGCCATCTGGTTCACCAGTCCTCAGTCAAATCGTCCAACGCATGCTAGCATGGAAAGCGGACGTTAAACAATGATGATGTAGATAGATATAAAACAATTGGATTGACTTCAGTGTATTGCTGTTATTTATTTAATCTTTTTTTCTTTTTATCTGTAGAATATTATTGATACTCATTTTGTTGCATCTTTTAAGATGCAGTTAATTCTGGCTTGATTTTAATTCAAAACTGCGAGGAATGAAACTAAATATTGAGAAGGAGTGCCTTCCATTCTTCCAGGGTGCCTGAAATGGTGTCATTGTATGTGGTTTGTTACATTCAATCCAATGTATGTACAGTGTAGAATAGTTAAGTAAGTATGGTATTAGATTACCAACTCTCCAAATCTGTTGTAGATGTTACATAGCTTCTAAAAGGACAGATTATTCTATGGACACTTCAGTTCACTTAGCTACCAGAAATATGTATGTACCAGATCTATCTGCAATAGACAGGCACCCTATTCTTGAGGTGTTTTATCTTTCATCCATTTAACACCCTAAAAGTAGAGTTAAGCACCAGCATTGCAGATATTTCTAAAAGCTTAGATATTTATTTTATTCAATCCAGTATCATGTCTCATTCATCTGCAGCACCTTAGTTCTCGATGTTTTTATAAGTAAAACTGGAGATGTTCAGTGATAGAAAACCAGACCAAATACAATTATAATAATATTTTATTTTATTCTTCTCACTTTCAAGCTCAAATTCCATCAGGATCTATATTGTTTATGTCCTAAGACTGATGATAAAATATGTACTAGTAATATACTTAGTTTCAATCAAAGAATGAAATTATGTTGAAAATAGGTAGTTAGTGTCAAGCCATTTAGAAAAGGAAAAGCATCAATGTTTTGGATGAGGCTCTTAATTGACTGGAAAAGAATAGTGAGAGATTATTAGGAAGAAATATTTTCGCTTGGATTTTTAAAAAAATAGTCCTGATTGTTATGAATGCCACTTGTCTGTATGTGGTCTCTTGTAAACAAAAGTGAAGATGGATAGTGAGCAATGTCGTGTTCAGGTACAAAAAAGGAAGTTGGCAAATATGTATGAGTACAACAGTGTGTGTAAGCAGATGGGTAGAAAAGATGAATGATGTGAATACATGTGAATTTGCATGTGTAAAAAGACAGGGTTGAAAATAGAAGGGAAGGAGTTAGAGGAAAAGTGATCGATTGTTAATTTCAGTAGGAGAAAATATCTCCCAGCCATTTATGGAGACAAAAGTACTGTAGAGTTGAAATGGCATGTAAGATGTTTAAAGAATCTATGGCTATTGCATAGCACATCAAACAAAGAAGTCAAATGAAGCAAATGTACGTATGCTGTTCTGAAGAATGAAATTCTTTGAAGAATTCTATTAGAGAGTAATTCTACAATAAAATATTCACATTGCTATTGGTATTTTTGAAATCTTTATGAAGACATAGGGCCTTAGATATCTTAGGAAGAGGTATTATTGGAGTAGATACATTTTAATGTTTTTAACTTAAAGGCAATAGAATTGATTGAAACAGAACTGCAGTATGAATAACTAAGCACTGGAAGTAAATGAAACAGTTGTCATTTTTAGTGCTGCTACCACTTAGTACACTAGTTCGCTGTTCTATACATACCACTGAGCCCTGGCAGAGACCAGTAGTTTAACATTACATCAACTCAGCCATCTCCAACTTTCAGAAAGGAGGAAATAACACTGTGTGATTTTCATCAAGCATGTAAGTGTCATGAGTGAAATGGTAATGACTAGGAATCAATGCCAAGTCATTGCCTTGGTTTACCAGCAGGACTTTCTGATTGCTATAGTACTTGCTATGAGATAAACAATGATCTCCTTTCTCTAGTCACATATTCTCTCCACATTGCTATACTGATTACATAAAAAAAGACAAGAGAAATTACAGAGAATTAAGCCAATGTTATTATAGACCAGTAAATGAGCAGCTACATTAATCATTTATGTTTGCATTTTTGTATTCATCACAAGTTCATAACATCTGCTTCCTTGCAAATGTATGTCAAATGAAATAATATAATGCTAGTGGGGATCTGTTTTGGCAAAAACCAGTTAATAAAATTCACTAGAATTCACCATTCTTCTTGACGAATGAATTGATTTAATTTTATAAATTTCTATGTCAAATAGTTCTTATTTAAAAAAAAAAAAAAAGAAAGAAAAACATTTATAAATGCATTCACCATTATTCACTTGATACAATGAATATACTTTTTTACCCTTTCACCTGCTTGTTCTTACTTTTTTTCTTTACATATTGATATAGATTGGATCATTTTGGTGAAGTTGGACATTTATATCTGAATTAATAGGAAAATTATTTTTACAACCACCTATAAATAGCTCTGTCTAATTGTATATACTTGTGTGTGTGTATGTATATATATATATATATATATATATATATACACTTTTGTACTAACTGTTTGTAGACAGTCAAATATTCATACATACACGTATATATTATTTTTAATTGGCATAAGTTTCAAAGTGACTCAAAGGCCGTGCCATGCACAAAATCCTGGTCTTCAGTTACTTTGTAATGTCTGCTGAAGTGTATCTTTTACTTGTTTCAGTCATTAGACTGCAACCATGCAAGGGCACTACCTTGAAGAATTTTAGTCAAATGAATCAATACCAATACATTTTTTTTGCTTATTCTATTGGTCTCTTTTGCTGAACCACTAAGTTACAGGGACGTAAACAGAGTAACACTGGTTGTCAAGTGGATGGGAGACAAACACACACTCAAGCACATATATATATATACAACAGGCTTCTTTCAGTTTCCATCTACCAAATCCACTCACAAGGTTTTGGTCAGCCCGAGGTTATAGTAGATGTCATTTGCCCAAGGTGTCACACAGTGGGACTGAACACAGAAGTGTGTAGTTGTAGAGCAAGCTTCTTACCACACAGCCATGCCTATATATGTGTGTGTGTGTGTATAAGGGCATCCAGCTGTAGAAACCTTGATAAATCAGATTGGAGACTGGTGCAGCCCTCAGTCAAACTGTCCAACCCATGCCAGCATGGAAAGCAAACATTACACCATGATGATGATGAGAAGGAAGATGATATATATATATATATATATATATATATATATACGCACACACACACACACCCCGACCTGCGTGTTCAACCCACATGCCCTGTCTCACTGCATTATTGCTATCTGCTAGCCCCCCCCCCCAACTTGTGTGTTCCCCCCATATATAACAAGAAAACTTTTCACTCACACTACCCAAACAAACCAATCTACATCGCCACATCTCTTCTTTTCCTCACATTTCCTCCTTAATACACTATGCCTAGCTCTCACTCTCCAATCCTGTCCTCACGGCCCTGTTCCTCTGTATCATTGCTACCTGGCAGCTCCCCTGACTGTGTGTGTGCCCAGGCTTTAAACACACTGCTTTTGCAAGATCCTGCCACTTATATTATGGCATTTCGAACCTCAAGGCCATACCACCATCTATATCTCTCTCTTCCTTTACTCGACCATCCAATTTACATTCTGATTTCCATCCCTTGTGGGTATACCTGGCATTTTGCCACCATCTCTTACCTGCTGTCTCCCACTCTCTCATCTCCTGCACTTCCCTCAGGTTGAGTAACCATGTATTGCAGTAGTGGACCTGTTGCTGTCTTCATTCCTGATCTCTCTCTCTCTCTCTCTCTAGTCAGGTAACCTTGTACTTACTCTCCAGCAAGACACCTGTTTCTGTCTCTCTGTCTTACTATAACCTTTCATCATCTGACACAAAGTCACTCCTCCAATGCCCCCGCCTCTTGAAGGCTTTTTTAAAAATTATTTTGTCTTGCAAGTACTTGCTAACTGTTAGTGCAGGTGCCACTGAAAAGTGGTTGGTGTTTGGAAGGGCATCCAGCGATAAAAATTGGCCAAAACTGACCTCGCCTCTGCTTGTGCCGCATAAAATGCACTAAGTCCACTCTGCTGGATGGTTGGTGTTAGGAAGGGCATCCAGCTGTAAAAATCTTGCCAAAACAATTACAGAACTGCCAACCCTCACCTTACTGACAGCGTTCCTGTACATGGCTTGCACAGCTCTCACTAACCATTCATCTATCCATAGTTTCCTCATTGACCACAAGATAAGGGATCGGAGGACCCTGTCAAAGGCTTTCTCCATGTCAACAAAAGCCAGGTACAGAGGTTTATCTTTGGCTAGGTATTTCTCCTGCAGCTGTCTTACCAGAAATATAGTATCAGTGGTGCTAGGTACTTGATAAAATGCTGCCAACTTTACGTATTTTGGTGATAGATTTTTTTTTTTCTTGAAGTTAACAAGCTGTTGATAAATTCATCAAAGATTTTGTTTTCTTTTATTGTATTATGTACACCTGACAGTTATTGGAAGGTAGCTGTTTGTCAAATCAGTGTATAAAAAACCAGTTGTCTAAATTTCCTGTTTTATCAACAACAGCTTGTAATAAAGATATTTTTATACATAATTTTAACTACCAGTGCCGTCATTCATTTTCTTTTTTCAAATATATTTTTTTATTCTTTTACTTGTTTCAGTCATTTGACTGCGGCCATGCTGGAGCACCGCCTTTAGTTGAACAAATCGACCCCAGAACTTATTTTTTGTAAGCCTTGTACTTATTCTATTGGTTCTCTTTTGCTAAACCGCTAAGTTACAGGGACGTAAACACACCAACATCGGTTGTCAAGCAATGGTGGGGGGACAAACACAGACACACACATGCACACACACAGATATATATACACATGACGGGTTTCTTTCAGTTTCCACCTATCAAATCCACTCACAAGGCTTTGGTCAGCCAGAGGCTATAGTAGAAGACACTTGCGTAAGGTGCCAAGTGGTAGGACTGAACCCAGAACCTTGTGGTTGGGAAGCAAGCTTCTTACCACACAGCCACTCCTCCGCCTATATATATAATGATTATATTATTATTGAAAGTGTTCCATCCACAATGACCCTATCATTTCTTTCTGGAGTAGTGTAACTTGGACTATATTCTCTTGTATATCCTTTTTCAAGATATTTGAAAGACATTTGACTTCTATCTCTAGCAGATCAAGTTATTCATAAAGACTCTCTTCTTGGTTTACTATGACTTCAGTTTTACCACCACTGTAGTGATGCTAATCAATTTAACCCTTTAGCATTTAAACTGACCATATCTAACCTAAATAGATATCTGTCTATTCTATGTTCAAAGTAGCCAGAACTGCCCTCTCACATCTACTTTACAATGTCATTCTAAAAATAAAGAATCATATCATTGAAATTTCTCAGCTATGGGATAATGCATGATTAATTCAAAACAATGTGAATAAATAAGCATTACATTTGACAGAGTAATCTGAATACTAATGAGTTAAAGACCACATGGATGAAGGCATGTCATTGATAGTCACATGTCTGACCAAACTGACAGAACATTGCCTTCCCAATTTAATATGCCTAGAAAGTATCATAGTTGTTTTCAGTCCATGCGTTAAATGACTTCTCAAACAACAGGTGTACTGAGGATTGAAAGAAATATTGATCCTCCTCAAAGAATCTTCTACAATTTTTCTGCTTTTTACCAAAAGCTGGAAATAATTCAGATTGAGCATTTACTGCATTAATATTTCTACCTATAATCCTCAAAGCAAAATTGCCTTTAGCACTTAAAGCTCATAGATCATTACAGGCGTTTCAATGTTTCTGAAAAGAGTTCCTTATTTTACCTTGCATCGACTCATCTAGCTGTCTGAAATTGGCACAAGATCACCTGGGAAATTTACTTGTAATAGATTGGTATTCTAACAATGAAGAGATCTATTTATCATCCTCTTCATACCATAAAACCAGAGTTAAGCACTTAGGTCTGGAAGATTACTACAGAAGCTAAGAAGACAATTACATTACACTTGTATCTTCTCATCTACACATGACAAAAATGTCTATAAGCACTGTTTTCTCTATAGACTAACAAATATTTTTTGTTCTTCTTAATATATATATACTGTTCCTATACCAGAAGCATGGATACGGAAGTCCATTAACATGACCTCACTTATTGTGATTTTATTAGCCATTATACTTCTTTTGAAATGCAAGGTTCAAAAGTAGAGCTACTTTCTAAAATACTGTATTTAGCAGTATACCATATAGACGTATAGTAAATATGAATCTTTGATAGATAAAGAAGCTCTTTCCTTAGTGTTCAATATTACACACTATAGATCTTATTAACTCTTTCAAATGCAGAGCAGCTGCGGGATATGAAAGAAACATATTTTGTCTGTTATATTGTTTGGAAATGGTATGGTTGAAGCATTATTCTTTTTAATAAATTACTTTTATATATTACCTCTTCTTTGGTATAGTTCATTGAAAAAAAATAAACAGACATCTAGTTAGAACATTTATAGACAAGTAGCCATTATGATTGCTTTAACAATTCTACACTTGAAAGAAGTTAACTGCCTGGCAACAGACTTTATGGTCGAAATAGTTTTATATGGTAGCCATTGTGATTGCTGCCAACTGCTGTGGACTTGAAAGGTAACAATTCTTGAAAGAACTTTCTTTAACATTCTTTGTTAACTTGAGCATATTTTTCTCCTATAAAACTGCTTTTAAGAAACTGATTCTTCTCATTTGAAGCAATTCAATATTTTGCCCTTCAAATACTCACTATATTTTATAACAGAAGCACACAGATAATCTCTCTCTCTCTCTCTCTCTCTCTTTGCTCTACTGAAAAATAGACATATATTTGGAATGATAAGAATTAAATGAGAATTTATATAGAATAAAAACCACACAATCACACCAACCTCTACTGCCACCAGTTATTTGTTTTTTTGTTTTTTTTTGAATTGGTGTAAAAATATCTACAACACGGTGTTTCTCTACATGACTTGATACTACACATTGTTCAAAAAGTTTTCACTGTGTTTTTATAATTGGATGCCTTTCCTATTTCTATTCACCATATCAATGAAAATTGAATATATTTTGTTAGACATGTATAAAATCTATTATCTTTCACTTGTTCCACTCATTGTACTTTAGACATGTTGTATAAGTGAAAGGTGAAGGGACAATACTCATGCTGTTTGTAGGCCTGTTCATACTAGTGATATCAACATATGTATTTCATGTCTGCAGGAAAAATGTTGACAAGAAGGGAATTCCAGCAGATCGCAGTTTTGGGGAGGAAATATTGGGAAAAGGGTTTAATACAAAA
Source organism: Octopus bimaculoides (assembly GCF_046866305.1). Classification (NCBI taxonomy): domain Eukaryota; kingdom Metazoa; phylum Mollusca; class Cephalopoda; order Octopoda; family Octopodidae; genus Octopus; species Octopus bimaculoides. The sequence goes on along the minus strand of NC_142932.1, from coordinate 89,184,212 downwards.
CTTACCTAGTGAGACACAGCATGATTAATGAGAGTGGGAGAAGTGACAAGTAAGCCTGGATAGAGCAGGTTGAAACTAATGTGTTCAGAAGAGCATGGGCTACTATTGCAGATCTATTAGTGCATATTTAAGCTAGTATCTGAAGCATATTGATGAATGAATATTTGGCAGTCAGTCTTGAGCTGGGATTATTTATTAACAGAAAGGTACTGTAGGTGATACATAGGATGAAACATCATAAGTGAAAAATTATTGTTCAAATTTTGGATACCATATAAAGTTTGCCCTGCATTACAGACAAATTTGCTGCTGTCTGGTTGATTTGTTGTTGTTTATCTTCATGCCAGCCCTAATTATGAACATCTATCATCAAAGGCTTTGGAGCCATGATTATCCCATCTGTTTAGAAGTGCATCTAGAATCATGTTATCTTTTGTGTTCTTTTTCAAAGACAGTATGATATGATTTGAGGTCAAACAACTATGTTGAGGCTCCTTTGTTGGATCATTGCCACATGGTAGATGCTACAGATGTTGTCAAATCAGACAACCAGGTTCAGTAACAGTTTATTCCCTAGAGCTGAACTTGGCATTCAACCATTGATGCAGGCAGACATATAACTGTAACTTTAATGTAGTCATATTATTGTAATCTTTGCCACTGTTTTATTGTTTAGACATTTCCCTTTTTTAATGTATTCAAGCTGGCAGAATCATTAGCACACTGAACAAAATGCTTAGCAGTATTTCACCTATTGCTACATTCTGAGTTCAAATTCCACCAACATTGACTTTGCCTTTCATCCTTTTGGGGTCGATAAACTAAGTACCGGTTACACACTTAGTCGATTTAATCGATTATCCCCCTCCCCCAAATTTCAGGCCTTGTGCCTATAGTAGAAAAGATTATTATTCGTATTATTAAGGTGGTGAGCTGGCCAAATTGTTAGTAAACCAGACAAAATGCTTAGCAGCATTTTATCTGTCTTTACATTCTAAGTTCAAATTCTGCCAAGATCTACTTGTCTTTTATCCTTTCAGATCAATAAGATAAGTACCAGTTTAGAACTTGGTTCAATTTAATTAACTAGCCCCCCCCCCCCCCATCTAAAACCTTTCAGACCTTGTACCTCTAGTAGAATTATTATTATTATAAGGTTAATAACTGGCAGTAATAGTAGAGTGCCCAACAAGTGTCTTGTGATGCTGAGATACCTTTATGTTCTGAATTTAAATGCTGATAAAATGAATTTTGTTTTGTAGTCTTCACACATACACATATAGCTGAATCACTACCAGAACTAGAGAAGTTTCAGGTATGGAAGCAAGATCTAGAATCAAAGGGCCTTAGAGTTAACCTTGCAAAAACCAAAGTCTTAGTAAGTAGGAAGGCAGACAAACCACAAATCCCTTCAGGTAGATGGCCCTGCTTGATCTATAGGAAAGGTACAGGTAGAAACTCCATAAGATGTACCCGGTGTAAGCTATGGACACATAAGAGGTGCCATAATATCAGAAGAAAGTTAACAGGGAAAATAGCTTTTGTGTGTGGAAGATGCATGGGTACAATAAGCACCAAAAATGTACAGAAAATAGATTTCATCAACTGCCAGTGGGGTTAGCTAGAAGTAGTAGATAGCTTCTTTTATCTAAGTGGCCAAGTCCATAGTAGAGATGGATGCTCCAAGAGCATAGCTGTGAGAATAAGATTAGGTTAGGCAAAGTTTGGGGAGCTCCTACCTCTGCTGGTAACAAAGGGCCTCTCTCTCAGAGTGAAAGGCAGATTGTATGATGCCTGCGTGCAAACAGCTATGCTACACATCAGTGAAACATGGGCTGTAACAGCTAAGGACATGCATAGGCTTGAAAGCAATAAAGCCAGTATGCTTCACTGGATGTGCATGTTTGATAGAGTGTTAGCATCTTGAGAGAAAAGTTGGGCATAAGTGACATCAGATGTGGTGTACAAGAGAGATGATTGTGCTGGCATGGTCATGTGATGCATATGGATGAGGACAGCTATGTAAAGAAGTGCCGATCTCTAACTGTGGAGGAAACCTGTGGTAGAGGTAGACCCAGGAAGACATGGTACGAGATGGTGAAGCATGATCTTCAAACTTTGGGCCTCACAGAGACAATGGTAAGTGACCAAGACCTTTGGCGATATGCTGTACTTGAGAAGACCCATCAAGCCAAGTGAAATTGTAGTCATGGCTGATGCTGATGTCCCATAACTGGCACCCAGGCTAGTGGCACGTAAAATGCACCTTTCAAGCATTGGGCCTCATGGAGGCAAAGCAGCTGATACTGATGTCACGTGAAAAGCTCCTTTCAAGTGTTGGGCCTCACAGAGGCAATGACTGAGACCTTTGACATTATGTTGTGCTTGAGAAGAAAACCCATCAAGCCAAGTAAAATCACAGTCATGGCAGGTACTGGTGTCATGCAATTGGCACCCATGCCGGTGGCACATAAAAGCATCAATTATACTCTCAGAGTGGTTGTCATTAGGAAGGGCATCCAACCATAGAAACCATACCAAATCTGACTGGAATCTGATGCAGCCTTCCAGCTTTCCAGCCCTGGTCAAAGCATCCAACCTATGCAAGCATGGACAACAGACACTAAATGATGATGATGATTTTTTATGATGATATATTTATATATACATATATATATAGTCATGTGTTTTTATGCAATAAACTTGAGTGCCCAATGCATATTAAAGTATGTAGAATGTGTATGTATCTGTAGGTAAGTGTCTATTTATATCCATACCATGGTCTCATGCAAATACTCAAGTGAATTATAGTGGTTTTCAGTAGATGAGAAACAAATACAGACATTCATTCACATGCAAATATATACACGCACAAGGGAGTGCTGAAAAGTTCCTGGTTTTAAGGGTATCGCAAAAGGCCTGGTTGGAGACCCAACCTTTCAAGTTCTTTTACGGGACTGAAAAAAACTGAAGGACCACTGCAATAAGTGTGTGAATCTAAGAGGGGAATATGTTGAATAAAATCATAATTAATTCATCTTCCTGTATTTTCTATTACCCAAAGCCAGGAACTTTTCAACCCCCTAACTTGTATGTGATATATATATATATCATCATCATCATTTTAACATCCACTTTTCTATTTTTGTCAATCTTCACTTGCTTCCAATCATACTAATACTTCCCTATGGCTAGACATTTTTTCGCAGAAAATTGGAAACAAAGGATACTATTTGTATGATGGTGGCACTCACTTATGACCATTGCATAATATCAACACAAGGTGGTTCAAACACATATTGCCATCATTTAAAGTCCATTTTCCTTGCTAGCATGAGATGGACACATATGTATACACACATAACCAGCTTTCTGTGTTTGTCTACTAAATCCACTCACAAGACTTTGGTGGCCCAGAGTGGAACTAAAATGTTTTGGAAGTAAACTTCTGAACCATATAGCCATGCCTACACACACACACACACACACACACACACACGACACAAAATCTGAGAAATGCACACATGCATTTTGTGTTGGTTTCTTTTATCAGGGTTCACTTTTTCTTTCTTTTCTTCTTTCTTTACGATCGCTGCTTCCATGAGCAACAACTATTCATATAATTATGTCACTCTAATCTGAAAATCAATATATCCAACATTGCTTCAGTAATTCTGCCATTAGAATCTTAAGATTATTAGTGCCATACACACACACACACATATACACTTGCACACTCACAAACATGGATGGATATATATATATATATATATACACACACTCACACACACACACACACACACATACACACACAATTCTATGTCTATAATCATTCACACATACAGATATATAAGATACATTTTCTAGTTGTCATATTCTGTAATTGTCTTGGATTACACTATCAAATCCATTGCAATTTAACGACTAGGCTTTCTATCGACCAAGGCTGCAGTAACAGAGTAACTTGTATTAAGTTATGATGGGACGTGCTTGGCATTTGGTTTTATACAGAAGCGAGTGACTAGTTTTACATTACAGTTTAGATCAGGATTTGGGGCAGGGGTGTTTTCTGTTTGTTTGTTTCTTAATTCCTCTTTTTTTTTTTCATATTGTTTTAATAACTTCAGCTTTTGCCTGCAATAAGCTTTCATTTTTATTGAGATCGTACTTTGGTGTCATGATGATGGAATTGGTTGAAAACCCAACACTGCCACAATGTCACTGTGTTTTTATAATGAATAAGGCCCAGACATTCCTCTGTAAGGAAATGAAATTTGCTGTTAGTTATGAAGGATTGAGCTATACCTACTTCACAGTTGCATATTGTAGAGGTGAAATAACCGAACCAATACATTATTGGAGTAGTGATGACTCATGGTATAATTCACATGTTCAAATCTACCACTTCAATTTTATCTCTGATGAATGTGACATTATTTAACTAAATCACTTCAGTTCATTTTACAAACAAGCTGTCAATGGTGTACTAGAACTTCTAATAAAGTTTCCTATAATGGACTGTTATCCTATCCAAGCAGAGATTATTATTTCCTCCATTTCATATTATAGAAATGAAAGTTTGTTTTTGAATATAGTCATGGTCATGGTCACTGTAGAACTCCAACAGCAGGATATATATTGACTTTTTGGTCAGAGGTCCAGCATCTTATTGATTCAGCCCGTAGTGACTTTCCATGTAAGCTTAATTTCTTTGGAATTTTGCCCATAAAGTTGCATTTCAAAGTTATGGTATAGTCATTGTGTTTAGAAATCAAAGCATACCTAAAATTTGTGCAACCACTGGCAATTTTTATTTTTTATTTTATAAAGTAAGGTTTGTTAATAATGAGGGTATTGGGTTCATTATTGTGAGGGAGTCCATGAATCAAAAAGACTCCCGCACAATAATGAACCCAATACCTTCACCACAACGGTACATATATTCATTCCTTTACATCTGTTTTTCCATACTAACATGGGTTAGATGAATTCATATTATTGAGGCATTATATATGTATCATGCACATTCAGTTTCCATTCCTCTTTTTACCTCTGCTTCCACATCCACTGAGATTTACTGTTACCGCTTGGACACTTGTGTGTCCAATGAATATACAGGAGACCCCATCCTGTATATTCATTCAAGGATGGGATCTCTGTTTCTCGTCCAGGGATAAACTCTCTCTCATCCAAGAAGCATCTTTGCCTTCATTCAAGAAGGTGATTCATACAACAAAAAGTTCTGCTTCTTATTTACAGATGGGCTCTGCCTCTCATTGAAGAATGGATTCTCATCTCATCCAAGAATTGACTCTACCTTGATCCCAAGAAGAGGCTTTGCTTGAAACCTAAGACATTTACTTCTTTATAATAAACTTTCAACCATAATTCAATTTTTCATTTGTCCCTCTCTGATGACCAACACTAATGAAGGAACTTCTCATGTCAACAAAGAAACTTCTACATAATTGCATAACCTGCCAAAAATAACAGACTTCCCTCAAACTAGTTTAGGTCAATTCAAAAAAATATGATTATCAGCTGTTAATGATTATACATTTGCCTTATTTAGTTAGTGTGAGGAACGGAGCAGTCCATATAAACATTGTAGGACTCCAAAAACTGGAGGTGTAAATGGGGTTCATGTGCACTTTAAATTCTTGCAGAAATGAAATAGCCAAGTGGATAAGATATTAGCTCATCTGTTCAGAAACTGTGAGTTCAGATCTACTGCTGGCAGTTGATTTTTTTTTTTTTTTTTTTTTTTTTTTCAAACAGAACACTTTATTCTATATTTCTTCAATTCACCTAGCTGTTAGGAATAGGTACTCCCAGATCATCTATGAATCACCGCTTCTTTGGCTAGGAAAGGTTTGTTTACCATTTCCTTTGTTTCTTGAAATTAGCTACACAATAACTCTTAAAATCTCTTTCTGATTTAGTGGGGGCATTTCATTTCTCTATTAGGTTTGGGAATATTAACTGAGCTAGACTATCATCTTATCCAGGGGAGCAAATTTGTTTCTCATCTATTAAACCAGAGTCAAGTACCAGCAACTAAGAAAATATTTACATTTTATCAGACAGCTGATCTATATGAGGGTTATTATCTGGAGGTTGTATATTTATAATTGGTGTGACATACTTCTGTATAGGCTAGGTTTGAACCCTCTGTATTGAGCCAAATAGTTATTCAGAAACTGAAGTATCATCTGGTTCTGAAAAGTAAATGCAGCATTTATGCCTACAGAAAGGTGGTATATCATAAACAATATAAACACTATAAAACTCCAATAATAGATAATCTCAGATCATAAAGATTACACTTTTAACACCATTTATAACATAAATGGTGTATAGTATTAATTAAGGATGTAAATTATAGGTAGAGTACTGATTCGTTGAAAAGTGATTCATCTAGGTATGTTCAAATTCATCTACAGTCATGAAGAGCACAATGAAAAACCACAGGAAAAATCAGTACATGAATAGCAAGCATCCATCATTGTCTACAGAACAATATTTTTCTTGCACTCTGTGATAACATTAAGTCATAAAACTCTCAAATGTCATTAAGTTAAACTCACTTCAAAGATTAGTCTAACTTGTTGATTACTTAAGCCTTTGATTAACCTAACATTTGGTGAGTTTTATTTGGCTGAATAAATGCTCCAATTAAATGGATTAAGATTTGCCTTGAGAGATTCATGTGCATTTAGTTACCACATAAATTGCTCCTATGTTTTTTTAATGGTTTTAATTTAATGCCTTTCCAACTTAGGAGGTATTTCCCTAACTTGGTATGACGGGTTATTTTTATACAAATATTTTCACTTCATATTCCATATATATTCCAGTCACTCTATTTTCAACCCCTCAAGGTTGACTACTATTTATAGTAAAGTTTCATGGGAATGGCTCATTCTGCATGGGCTAAAACACCGAGATATCCTGGAAGCTTACTATCTGATAAATATAGTTTTATGTGGTTATATCTGAAATTCATTCTTTCTGTTCATTTACTTTACAGAGACTCCAAACAAATAAAAGAATTATATTTTACAACATGTATTGAATACCTTTTATTTTGTTCATTACTCTTAATGTGGACATATATATATATATATATAAGCATAACCTAGTAGTTTGTATCACCATCGTTTAACGTCCATTTTCCATGCTGGCCTCTTTCATTAATTGTTTTAGGTGCCTATGTAGTTGCACACTGACATAGATGCCCTCTTTCACACTGCTACCCTTAAACCTAACAAAACATCATGGTTGTGACAGGTGAGAGGGCTGTACTAGCACAATGCTCACTTTCACCTGAGTAGACTGAAACAACATGAAATACTATACCTTGCTCAAGCACACAATATACTACCTTGTCCATGAATCAAAAAGTCTCCCTCACAATAATGAACCCAATACTCTCACCTTGAGGCTACATATATTCATTCCTTTACACCTCTTTTTTTTCCATACTGACATGGGTTAGATGAATTCATATTATTGAGGCATTATGTATGTATCATGCACATTCAGATTCCATTCCTGATTTTACCCCTGCTTCTGCATCCACTGAGATTTACTGTTACCTACTTGGACACTTGTGTAAAACCACGATATGTGTATAACTGCACATGCACATTTTATTCCTTTTATTTTTCACACCTACACATGCATGCATGCACATATGCACACATATACACAAGTGGTTTGTCACCTCTGAAAGCATTAAGACTTGCAGGTGAAATGACATTCAAGAGATGTAATCTGTGGAGAGGTGATACATTACTGCTTCATCCAACCCACACAAGAATTTGAAAATAGACATTAGAGAAAGGTTTACAAGTAATCAAATGAGAACTTAAGTGAGGTTTTTATCATTACATTTCTTCTATCACCTGCACACTACTTTTACAACTACTACTACTTCTCTGCACAATAATAAGGTTTTCTTTACATGAAGTTTTTAAAATCTCTTTCATGGTAATTACAAGCTGGAGTAGAGGTATAAGTTGCTTCCTTGAGTGACAGTAACCTTTCCAATTTTTTAATGCTATTTTTCTATTTCTTTACTTTGCACACCACCACCACCATACACTACCCTCTCTCTATTCCTTCCCCTCTGTCTCACCCTCCATTTATCCATATATATATGGTTCTGTTTATTTATCTATTGATCTTTAACTGTGACTGGTTGTATTTTACTCTCTCTTTCTACTTGTGTACATATATGTATAGTGGGCTGTTTGCTTGTTGATATGTTCAACAAAAAAAGTACTCAATCCCAGAAGAGATAAATATCATTTAATGAATACAAGTGTTATACTTGAGCTACTTCAAGTTTCATGCTCAGATAGTGCAGTAATCAGACAGGCTTATATAGTGTGCTGTGCATGACCTGAAAATTTTTGACTCCATGTTGAGCACTTTGAGGTAGTTTCCCCTTGTAAAGCAGTTTCATCTAGTCAGGTATAAATGTGTGTGTTTTTACACATTTATCCATTCCAGGCACTTTTATATATATATATATATATATATATATATGTATATATGTATGCCCATCCATCTCTATACTAACATGCATGCACACACACACCTCTTTCTATCTGAACCTAATCTTTCCTTCTTATTTTTCTCTCCTGGTCTCTTTCACCAACTTCTTGCTGCAGAAGAAAGTTTGGATAGTGGAGAGAGAGGACATTTTCTGTGAAATGATATCACAAATTTCAAATAAAATGAAAGGAAACAACAACACCAAAATAGTAACACCCCATTGAAACCACCATCACCACAAAATATGACACCAATGGACAAAAAGAAACAAAAATGAGCAATTAACTACTTAGGCAGAGTAATATTTTCTTTCATGTTAGGCTAATTATGCCAGGCTTGTAATGTTTGAGGAAGTATTGGTATTTCACTTCAAAAATAAACCACCACAAACACTGGTCATGTTTTTGACAAATGCAATTTGGCGGCTGCAGCGGTGGTAGCACTGCTGTCATTTATTAAAGACAGTATCTCTGTTGTCACCATTACTGCCATCCACATTGCTGTTACAGCCATTGCAGCCACTATTATCATCATCATCCCTGCTACTATCATCACTATACTTACCAACACCATCAACAACAACATAACCATTATTGAGCCAACAACAGAGCTTATGCATGACACTTGATTCACTAGTAAAAGAAAATCTTCCTTAAATTACACCCTACCATCATGAAAAAGAAGAGATAGAATGGATTAATGGAAGGCCTAAATAGATAATGTCCTAGAGAAAGGTAAAAGTTTTCATGACTGAAATGTCTTTAATCATAGGTCACTTCAGTCTGAGTTGAGCTGATCGTAAATAACATGACCATCACCATTTTTACTAGTATTATATTAATTCATCATCATCATCAAGTGATGTCATTTTTGTCATCATCATTTTCATCATCACCTATGAGACATCTCTATGGTCACTCAAAACTGTTAGAAATAGCAACCAAATTTCCCTCAAATTGATAAACGATATATCTTAAAAAAGGAAGGACACACTGGATATAGTCTATAATATCATTCTAAATATACTTTCAGAGTAAAAAAAATATCTCCAGTCATAGATTTGCTTGATCAAGGATAACATGAAATTAAATAATGTCATCATCAAAAAATCATAATAATAATACTTTTTCATTTTATTTTATTTTATTTTCCATGTTGAAATGAGTGGCTGGATTTGCAACATAGCATATCTCCAAATTTATTCCATCCTTTCTGTGGTGCCCAGTGTTCTTTGATCTGATATGGCAATAAATAAATAGCATTTAAGCTAATGGGAATTGCCATACAAGCAAAGAATAATAATCACTCTTCATTAGCCTCACAGTTGACATCCTCATCATCATCCTTATTTTTACCATCAGTTAATTCTGGTCATGCTTCTTCCTCATTTGATGCCAGATGGATGGAGTAGGTTTTTACAAAACAAATAGCAGACCATTAGTCTGAGAATGCCTGCAAAATTCATGAGCACTGGCTCTTTCTCTTGACCTAAAGCAGTTACATGTTCAGATACTGATATCTTGTATTGACACAGCAACGATGTTTGCAGTAGATAGCAAGTTATACAATCAATTTAATCATACCCATTAATAATACTGGTATATACAATTATTGACCCTTGGGAATAAGTTAATATGGTTACATTGAGATATAAGAACATGGTTTATGCATTTATTATAAACTAATATCCATTCAAAGTAAGAAAATATTGGTATCACTAGTGGAGATAAGATGGCCGAGTGGGAAAGGTCATGAATTCAAATTTGCTGTAGAAATTTGATGACCTGAACACTGTATTCTTCAGGCATAGGCATAGCTGTGTGGTTAGGAGCTCATTTAGTAACCATGTGGTTTTGGGTTCAGTTCAGTATGCAGTGCCTTGGATAAGTATTTCTACTAGGAATAAGAGTTTCTACTAGGACTTGTGCCTTGTAAGTGAATTTGCTAAACAGAAACTATCTGAAAGCCTGTCATGTGTGTCCCCTAACCACCCACCACATGTTTAACATTCCTGAGCATATTTTTTGTTGCTTGATTTAGAGGAAACCTTTTGATATCAATCCACCGCTGGTTCTCTAGTACAAAATGATCTGAATGAAAAACCTTCCATAAAAATTTCTTGTTAATTTATGTTCTAATGACAGTTATTTGACTAAATTCTTCGTTGTTTTCAAAATTGATTGAAACAAGGTCAGGTCTTGATATTTAACCATCTAGAAATTTGACCAAACTACTGGAGGAAGCGTTGGTGTTGCTGGGGCTATTGTGATAATAGAGATTATATTAATATTATTTTACCATCCATATTTCTTTGTATATGTCTTAAGGCTCTACTCATATGGAATATGAAATAAGTAAACTTAGTTGTATATCTTAATTTTGTGTCTTTGATTTCTTGTTAAGTTACAGGCCAGCTCCTATTTGAGTGGTCCTATGATGAAAGGCATTTAAAACATGATCAGCATATCTGTTTTATGGCAATGTACATCCAGGACTACATTATCTTGTAAGTCCTTTTTTGTTTCATGACAGTGAGATATTAGTTGAAAGAGATTTGGTTACTGGTTACTATTTCTAGCAGGTTTTGTGACCATGTTTGTAAGCTTGTTTGTGAGCTTCCAATTTTGCAGTTATTAAGCTGTCTACATATATTTTGTGCTTTGTATTTATATGAATCAGATGAGAGAGAGAGAGAGAGGGGATATTTTTTAAATAGTACTGTTGCATTATTATTGATGTGTTTCAATCTTTGTGGATGATTAGATATGTAGTTACAGACATTATGTGGTTCAGAATTGTATAGCAGTGAAGCAGAGGCAATTCCTTAAACCAGTGTATGCAATATTAAAAATCAAAGCATATTATTGGAGTAAGATACATATAATGTATATTTACCCTCTTTCCTGCTATCTCTCATAAAAATAAAAGATTTGTAATAAAATATGATTTGTTATTTGCATTCATTTATAAGTCTTAGGCATAGACTGTATATATTTCATTCGTGCTGAAAATGCCAATGTTATGAGGGTTGCCAACATGATAATCTTAGCATATTTTGTTGGTTTACAAACCCATCTGTTTTGGTATATATATAAATCAGATTGAGTGTAGGCAAATTTGGGTTTATTAAAGAATTGTAGAGCCAAGATGGTTTCTTAAGTTGGTGTTTTAACTCCGTGCAGGCCATCACTTACTGATACACTATAACTACTTACATATTAACATACTACAACCCCTATCTTGTCTACCACTAGTACTATCTTCTGAAATAACAAAGTTCATACCACCTGTATAAAAACCTAGTGCTCACACACATCTAATTTCATGTTATTGGGTTGTCCGGAAAGTTTGTGCCGATTTTTAAAGGAAAGAAAAAGGTCAATAAATACTTGCCATTACATTTTTAATCAACCAAATATGAACCATTTTGTTGCACAGTGCGTCTCCATCTTTCCTTTAACTTGAAAATACCCTCTTCTCAGAATTGAGGTGGTTTCATGGCAAAGAATTCATCAAGGTATCATTTTACGTCATCCAAGGAATTGAAATTTTTACCATTAAGACTATTCTGCAGAGACCTGAATAAGTGGAAATCCGAAGGAGCAATATCTGGTGAATATGGAGGGTGGGGTAACACATCCCAGCCAAGCTGCAGCAATTTTTGTCTGGTTCCCAAACAAACGTGCAGTCTTGCATTATCATGTTGGAAAACAACACCCTTCCTGTTGGCCAATACTGGACATTTCTCTTGAATTGCTGCTTTTAACTCATCCAGTTGTGTGCAGTATTTCTCAGAATTAATTGTCTGGTTACTTGGGAGAAGCTCACAGTACTGAATTCCTTTCCAATCCCACCAGACACAAAGCAAGACTTTTTAAGGGTGAAGACACACTTTTGGGGTGGCTATGGGTGGCTCATGTCGCTTACTCTAGGATCGCTTTCTCTGAACATTTCGGTAGATAATCCATTTCTCATCACTTGTCACAATTTGCTTTAAAAAAGGTGCGTTTTCATTCCGTTTATAAAGCAAATCACAGATGGAAATGTGATCCAAAAGGTTCTTCTCACTCAACTCATGTGGTACCCAAACATCGTAGCGATTTGTGTACCCAAGCTTTACCAGGTGCTCATGAACAACGGATTTTGATAGGTTTAGGCTTTCTGCCAATTCTCGGGTTGTGCAATGTGGGTTATTCTCAATTAATGACTTGATTTGATCATCATCTGTAGTGGATGGTCTGCCTGATCGCTCTTTATCAATAAGGCTACAATCTCCAGCTCGGAACCTTGCGAACCACTTCCAAACAGTTCTTTCAGATAAAGAAACATCACCATAAACTGCGCATGTTTCTTTGGTTGCTTGTGAGGCATTTTTCCCTTTACAGAAAAAGAAAAGCATCAAGTGCCAAAAATGAACTTTCTTATCTTCCATTTTAAAGGGTTACAGAATTAACACAGGTTATAGGAACATAAACCTTCTTCCACGAAAAGATAGCTTAAACTGTGCTCTAAATGGAGGTGTAGTCAAATCCTATTTTACGGACTCAACCATGTTCTAAAATAAGTCGAACGGTTAGCTACTATAAATCGGCACAAACTTTCCAGACAACCCAATACTTTACAACGTTACTTACTGCCACAGAAATTGGCTCAGTCATCACACTTTTATTTTTAACATGTCTATTCTGGACAACAATTTCAACCAATTGCATCCATGACAATGTGTGTATGGAATGGGGAATGTGTGCACATTGATCAATCATATTTTCTCCTTTCATCACCTCTGCTATGTCTGAACCCCAAAACTCTGCATTCTAAGCACTTCACTTCAAAACTAAGCACTTCACTTCAACCTTCTTTCCTAGAACTACAAACCTCTGAAAACTTTCCTTGTTCACATTTTCCCTAACAGACATCAACTTGCATGACTTAACATCACACTCAATTGTATCAACCTCTGCAAGGGCTATGGACTTTGGACTTCCTCCTTGAAGTAAAATATCACAAAAATATTCAATCAAATCTCCCATTGAGTAGGAGGCTGGTGTTTTAGGTTAATTATTCTGATGGACATGGTACCGACAGTATTTTTTAGATAGATAAACTAACACAAATGATTTTAAGTACCTTGCCCCAAGAACTTGTAATGGACTTTCATACTTGCAAGTTATTACCTTCTCTCTCTATCACGCACGCACGCACACACACACACACACACACACACACACACACACACACACACACACACACAGTCATGTTGCCTAGCAATGGAAATACATGTGCAGAACTTCAAAAGTGAAATAAGTTAAATGGCTGAAATAAAATTTACACCTTATGAAAAGTACTTTTAAAATGGACATAGGAAGTACCAATGGACAGTCATGTGATATGAGCATGAGATGCAATTGATTGAAATTGATGTGTGATTGAGCCAATTTCTGTGGCAGTTATGTTGTAAAGTAGCATGAAATTGGATTTAACAAAAGATTTTTCGGTTCCTATGCTTTCAGAATTGTTGCCCTTCTGTCTTATACATAGGTGGAACTGTAAGAATATTGGACTTGAATGCCTTGTGGTTGTTCCAGTTCTTTGCATTCCAAGTCCAAATCTTTCATAGTGTACTTGGGTGGTAGACTTAATCAGTAGCCCTGTTTAATATCACCACCACCTGGAATATTGCATACTTTTAGTGGAGTACATTTTGGTGCAAGTACTCAAACCAGATCTCTATTTTGAGGATACTGTCTTCCTAAAAAGATCACAGGTATTGCCTTCTTCCTGACAAAAAAAAAGAAAAATATAAAAACACTCAATTTTAGATATTTATTCTTAGTCATTTAATGGTTAACCATGCACATATGCTAGAATTGCTTTTATGAATTGGATGGTAAGAGATTTATAATGTATTCTTTGTTCCTAATATTCTAACATATATGATATCATAAAGTTGAACTTTAAAATATCACTTTGTACTAACTCTCATTACTTTCTACTTCTCTACAATATTGAACTGAGGACATTATTGAACTTAAAATATCTTAAATTCTGTGTTTAAATGTTAATATATATATAGAACTAAGTATTAATATTGTTAGTGAAATTGTAAAGAAAAAAAAAACAGGAATTAATCTTTCTTATGTTTTACTACCATGTTGACTGGTTGCTATTTCTAGCACACTGTGTTTTTCTATCCAGCCTCCTTGTTGAAAATAATACCGGATAATTTCCTTACCACTACATTGAGCTAAAATAATTCCACTAAAAAATTCAATGTCATCTGCAGCTTGATATGAAACTATATGAACTCTGATGTGACAGAACCATGAAGTGGAAGTTTTCAGTTCACTACATTCATGATAAGCTACTTCAAAGCAGCTGAGCTTTAAAACAACCACAACAGGCCACATAACTGACTCTAGAGACTTTATATATGGTCTCACTACAACTAGAAGTTTCCTGAAGAGAGATCAAAACCTAGAAAATATTTACAAAACAGGTAAACTAAGAAAAAGATGGAGAGAATTAACAGACCATAAGTTTGTTTGGAATTTGGAACAAGTAAATCCAAAGAAACAAATTTTAGCAGTGTAACAGTATTAATAAAGCAGGGAAATTTTAACTCAGATTTAGCATCTAATTCTTTTAAGTTCTTCATCTCTTAAATCATGTTATATCTATATAGACATATAACTGCCTCTCTGCTACATCCTATTTAACAACACATTGGCTATCCTGAAAAATCAAGACAGATTTGGCATTTCTGAATTATTTAATAGCTAAAGAATTCTATTTTCTGACTTTGAATTATTTGATATTTAAATGTACAATCTTGTATCCTTACTTCGTAATGAGCTAACAAAAATGCTTTCAGTAATGCAAACCAACAGGGATACTCGAGCTAATGAGAGAGCTTTTAGGTAGCTGCTCAGCCTGCTAGAAATAGCAGTCAAATTTCCCTTAAATTACACCTTGTTATCATAAATAAAGACAGATACATGTAGTCTCTGATATATAGATATACAAATACAGAGTTCCTTGAGCCAGGGTGTAAAAGCTGCAGTGATGACAGTGATGATGATGATGATGACTGTTGCAATGATGGTGATGATAGTTGCAATGGTGATAGTGGGGGTAAGAAATCTCAGCTCTTTAATTAAAATAAAAACAATTTGGTCACCTAATATTTTTAAGTTCTTGACAGATTTATCTTTAAATAACATTAAATTATCAATAAAACCATGTTTAGAAAATGTTTCACTGTTTTGGGGAGATAAATTTTTTCAGTGGCTTATATCTGTAACCCAAGAAAACAATGATTATTTTGTAAATGCATATTCTAGAAGAAAACCTCCTTTAGTCTCCATCCATTATTTCCAACCAAAGAGTCATACCATCACCACCACAACAACTACAGTAACTACTGAGATATCTTTAATTAAAATTTCTGAAACCACCCCTGTATTCTACAGTATTCTCTATAAACTTGTTACAGTGTTTAAAGTGTTTATTATTATTTGGGCGTTTTATTCTATTAATATCATGTGTTTTGATGTCCTTATTTTTCTGGCATGTCTCTTTGTAATTGGTTGATTCAGACATGTGACACCTCTCATTCACATCATTTTTTTATGTTGCTGCCAAGAATGTAACACAAGCAAATTTAAACTCTATTTTAGAGTAATGCAACATTGCTAATAATAATAATGATGATAATACTAACCATGATGATGAGTTTTGAAATTGTTTGCAAAGTCTGAAACACCACTAGAGTTGCTATAGTAGACAATCCACAAATATAGGCAGATATAGGTATGGAATTTGATATCTTAAAATGTACAGCATTCAATACAAAATCAGGAAAAATATCTTATGTTACTGCTACAAAGTTATCATCCAGGGAACAATGAGGAGACTCAAGTGATGATGGTTACTGGCTATAAGAATCTAAGAATCCTGATAGCTGATGCAGTGCAGTAAAAGAAAATGTATAAAAATTTTATTTACACCAGTTAAAACTTTACACAAGGAATACAATTTTTGCTTTAACCCTTTTGTTATCATATTTCTGTTGAGATACTCTGTCTTTCTTTCAATTAATCTTAAATATAACAAGGAATTTAATAAAATAACTTATTTATTAAGCTAGTTTTAGGAACATAAATTGTGACTAAGGTTTGGTGGAAGAACTTTTGAAAACAAGTCATTTGTATTACAGAGCTAGAGGCAGTTTCAGCCAGGTTGGTATCAAAAGGATTAAATACTGGGCCACACTTTAATACAATACTTGTATTTTCTGATGGTTTAACACTAAAGTTGATGAAATGGACCACAAAACAAGGAAAATTATAACCATGCAAAAGGCACTACATCCAAAAGCAAGCGTAAATTGGATTTGCATAACATGCATAGTTGAAGGAAGAGGTCTGGTAAATGTGACACAATGTATCAACAATGAGAGGCTGGTCGTCAGTTACTATCTGGTAAGATTGAAAGTAAGGAAGATTTTAAGAAGTGAGTTTCTGTGTAGAAAAGGGAGAAGCATTATTTGGAAAGTCAATGAGTGACAATCATCAGAGTTAAATACTGAAATGTATTTGGATTTGCTTTTCCACAGTAATCTAAAGAGGGAGGCTGAAACACAGCTATATAGTAATAGTATTAAGATGTTATTTTTTAGCGTCAAAGAATACCTGAGCTAGCAGACTGATGATCAAAAGCTTTCCAGCCAAGACCATTCTGTCTTTTTTTTTTCTTTTGTAGGTGTCTTGAACTATATCTTTTGTGTCCTTTACACTTTCAAGACTGTAGAGTGATTTGAGGTGAATTTGTCTACTGTTGCTTTGTACATCAAGTGACCACATAGAGGTTTGCTTATTGGCTCAGTGTTTCAGATGTTTGGGGAAATGATTGAAGTGTTAGTGAGATGGCTAATATTATTGCTTAGTTTGTTTGTTTGTTTGTTTGTTTTTATAGCTTTAGAACCCTAACAATCAAATGATCCTCTACTTTCAGATAAATTCTCCAAAATTATTGAGGAGCTGAAGCTATGTCAGATATCAGGCAAAGAGCAAGCTTTGGATGACTTACTTAACCACCTCACAGATTCCGGTAAGTGAAGTGATGCAATAATTTTATCATGATACAAATGCTGTTGTTGTCATTGTTGAGTAAACCAACAGCACTAGGGTAACCACAGAGACCTGTGGTAGCAACTAGCAGATCTTAAAGCAGAGACTTGAGTGTTATTCTGTTCTGTGGCCAATCTGTATAATAACCACAACCACACGTTTTTAGCCATGTAAAATATAAACTCTCAGACAAAACATGTCCATGTGCTCTCCAATCTGCTCCTCTTGTATAACATAGGGTATTATGCAATCCTGTTCATAGAATCAAACTGGCTGAGTGAGTAAGGTTTTAGACAACCTACTTACAGATCATGAAACCTGTGCAGCGGTTTCTATCCTGAATTTTTTGTGATCACCCACCCTACTTCTTTTCTTTTCATGAACACAAATGACTGATTCAGTAAGTCATTAAACAATCAACCAAAACATCAGTGGTTATGCTTCCTTTTGCTATTATTGTCTGTAACCAATATATTCAATTACCACAGTAAATTTGCTTATCACAATGTTTTAACATTAAATATGATGCACGAATGGTTATTTTTATTTAATACTGTATCTGTCTCATGTAATGGATTTTATTCAACCAAATGGCTATTTGCAACATCAGTAAATGTTTATTCAGTTTTCCTTTATTGTTGGTGAAAAGTTTCTTCTTAGCATGTGGTTGGCTATGAGTACATGTTACTGACAAAGCCTAATGAAGCAGAAATGCATATAGTATTCTTACAGGCTGCTGCTAAGACAATTTTTATCTGCCTCCAGTATATTTTGTGTTTTTAAACACAGCACATCCATGATATCTCAGAATGTGTACAATTTGTCTGTCACAATATATTTTTTCTACTATGAGCACAAAGCCTGCAATTTTGATGAAGGCTAGTTAATTACATCAAGCTCAGTGCTCAACTAGTGCTTTATTTTATCAACCCCAAAAGAATGAAAGGCAAAGTCAATCATGATGTAATTTGAACTCAGAATATAAGGCTGGAAGAAATTATGTTAAGCATTTTATCTAACCCACTAATGTTTCAACCAGCTCACCACCTTGCCTATCACAATATATGAACATTAAATATGACACACAGATGTTTATTTTAATTTAATACTACTTCTGTTACATATAACAGATTTTCAATTATCAAAGATTTTAATTTCATTTGGCTCTGTCTTAAAGTGCCACAGAGTTATACAGTTCATTACGGCTAACAGATTTATAGGCTACACTTAGTTGTTCAGGCAGCTACCATGCGACTGCTCTATCATAGTGAACCTGAGACTATACAATGCTTATAGTTGGCTGCAGCAGCAACAGCACTTAAACCTGAAGAGTGTTCTGTTAGCTTGCTACCCCATGTTGAAGTCATTTTGCAGGCTCAGTGAAATCAGTGACAAACCTACTCCACTGTTTTTAGAAATGCCTTAACAATTTAATAGTTTTACAAAATGAATCACTCCACTAACCAAGAACATTTTGTTACTGGTAGTATTAAGCTATATATGACATATTAAGCCTGCCACTATCATCCTATCACTCTACAAAAAAACAGGTACTGAGATACAAATAAGCGACAAAAGTTTTATAGGCCTTAAAGCTATAAGATATTTACATGTTTACATCCTACTCTCTTAAAAGAAAAAGATACATTAAATAACATATCCAAAGTACACTATATTTGAATAAAAAGACTGGATGATCATGCTAGGAATATCTTTAATCAGAATTGATCTGGAGCTGAACAACACTGTGTTAGAACATCGTTGTGCTAGTAATGATGTATGAACTCCCAACTTTTCAGCTGACAGGATGAAATCTTACCCATAGAGCCATTGCTGGCTATTGTGGGCTGTTCATTCTATTAATGAAATTGTAGGTTAATTATGTATATGTGCATTAATACAAGATATAAATTGGCATCTCTACAATTCCCTCTTTTTAATTAACTTGATATGATGGCGGATGTCCTTTCTCCAAGCACATTTACAGTGTTTTACTTAGTTACTTCATTTGAAAAATTATACCAAGGTTGTTGTTTTTGTTTTGTTTGTTTTTGTTGGGGGGGGCAACCACTTCTAAGCCATGTTAGTATAAGGCTGGATAGTCATTGAACTCTAAGGAGACTAATATTGGTAATGCTTAATTAAAAGCAACTTTAGACTTCAGAGACCTTCTACATCTGAAGTTCTCTTTTTCCTCCTCCTCCTCCTCAGGAAATATCATTATGTCAGCCATATATAAGATCTAAGTGGAGAGGTCACTGGAAAGCAGTAAGCAAGATTATATAAACCTATATATATAATAATAATAATAATAATCCTTTCTACTAAAGGCACAATGCCCAAAATTTGTGGGGAGGAGACTAGTCGATTACATCAACCCCAGAGTTTCACCAGTATTTATCGACCCCGCCCAAAAGGATGAAAGGCAAAGTCAACCTCGGCAGAATTTATAATAATAATAATAATCATAATAATGATAATAATAATAATAATAATAATGATGACAATAATAATGATTATAATCCTCATCATCACTTAGCGTTCTGTTGTCCATGCTGGCATGGGTTGGACGGTTTGACTAGTGCTGGTAAGCTGAGGGACTGCACCCTTCAGTCTGATTTGGCATGGTTTCTATGGTTGGATGCCCTTCCTAATGCCAACCACTCTGAGAGTGTAATGGGTGCCTTTACATGCCACCAGCATGGGTACCAGTTTGCATGACACCAGTATCTGCCACGATTTCACTTGGCTTGATGAGTCTTCTTCTCAAGCACAGCATATTGCTAATTATGGGTGCTAATTATGCAATACCAGTATTGGCCACATTACTTCTGTGAAGCCCAACACTCAATAGAAAAATGAATATTCAGATGCACTGAGCCTTGCTCAGACACTTGTCATCATTATTTTATACCTGTTTTACCGTGATGGTATTGGTTAAAGTGGTCTGCTAGCAACTTTGGCATGGTTTTTTTTAATGGCTGAATATCCTTCCTATTACTGGGTGTTTTATCAGATCATCAGCAAAAGAGTGATTGTCTGAAATGATACTATAGAGCCCCCTCTATCCTCTTTTTCTTTTTTAATTCAGAGTTACTGCTCTCTTCAATAGTTTACCTGCATGCAGCTTGCAAAATCTATAATCTTTTCTCTTTGTTTCTTCACTCAGTATGCTATATACTCTATACCATAGCTTCCCAAAGTGGGCAATTTCAACTTACAGATTAGTGATGGGCGAATTTCTAGAAAATGATGGGCGATTTGAGATTTTGGTGTGCGATATGAATATTTTGTGGGTGACAGTGAATTTTTAGAAATTAAGTCTGCCTTTACTGATATCTAGGCATGCCTAGGATAAGAATGCACTTTTATTGATTTGACTACTCACATGAGACATCCCTTTGTATTAAAAAAGTAGACTTTTTTGTCGAAGTCATTGAGATGGTTGTCATGCGTGCTAAAAATAGCAGCCAAATAGGCCTAGGCCTTAAATCAGACTACACTACAAATTTTTTTTGCATAATCGTATGAAGTCCCATGTGTAGAATTCAAATTCACAAAAATCTTCTGAAAACCCCGAAAAATAAAAAAGTTATGAGGAGTTATTATGTCGTGCATAATTCTGTTGTTTCAAAAAAACACAAATGCTCAGGATGTTGACACACAAAATGACAGCTTTGAAATTGTGTTTCTTGACTGGATGAAAATGATCAAACTTTAAAAAGTTACGCTTTTTAAAAATATTTTTCTGGAAAAAGTTGAATAACTCCAGCAATTTAGCTTGGAAAGGTACATTAATGTGCCAAATTTTCGATAAACTTTAATTTTTGGAATGCTGGCAGCCAAACAAACTAGATCCATATTTGCTCCAGTAAAGACATGCCATCCGATTCTATTGAATTCTTCTTCTCTTTGGGAATACAATACTGCCTTTCTGACGCCATCTGTAGAAATTCATTTTCACTTTACTGATGCCTCCAGTCAAGAAAATTTGTCAACAGTACAGTAGTGATTATTTATCATTTGAATTTATTCCTTTTCTTTCAAACAGAAAATACTCTGAAGGTGATAAAAGTGCAAACATATAAAACAAAGTGAATAAAATAATATTGCAAAATTCTGGTTTCTTTTGGGTACCCACTCGTGTGTGTGTGTGTGTGTGTGTGTGTGTATATATATATATATATATAGATATATATATATATATATATAGTTCAAACTTACTGTATAAAGGTAAACGCGTGCATTCTGTTGTGTGATACAAACAATATATGAGTATATGCATATACTCATATATTGTTTATATATATATATATATATATATATATATATATATATATATATATATAAAATTTTATAAAAAACATTTTAGTCCTGGTTTCAGTCATTGAGACTTTTTCAACTGTAAGTATGGAAAACAATTAAATTTTGGAAAAATTAAATGAGAAGTTTTTTAAAAGAATATTTGCATAGTATTCAAATATAAGATGCATTTTCCTTGTTTCTACCTGTCTCTGTCTCTCTTGTTTACTCTTGTGGGTTCGAGGTTGTTGTGAATTCTTGGCACAGAAGAAGAAGAAGAATGCGGGAGTGCTATGATAGTAGTAGGATGTTAAATGGTCAAGTGCCCTGAAAGTGACTTGTTGTGGATGGTAATAGTGATTGAATTCTTGAGGGACATCTCTTTTGAATGTATTGTTTATAATATTTGCGTAGATGTTATTCTAAACAGCAATAGTAGCAAAGTAAGGAAGGAGGTGGTGGAGAGGAAGAAGACAAAGAAGAAGGAGAAAGAGAAGAAGAGAGAATAAGGGAATGCGGGATGGTATGATAGTAGTAGGATGTTAAATGGTCAAGTGACCTAAAAGTGGCTCGTTGTGGATTATAGCAGTGATTGGGACTGTTTTTAATGAATTCTTGGGTATATATATATATATATATATATATATATATATATATTTATTGATGGAATAGGTAAAATGCATGCTACATATGTTTCTTAGCTAGGCGAAGCTCATGATATTCCAATAAATTGTTATTGTATCTTATTGTATACTGTCCACTTTTTGTTCTCTATACTGCTTACCAACTTCCTATGCTTGGATCCCCCGGATCATATTCATATATATAAAATATAATTTATAAATGCAAGACTTCCAAGAACTGAAAAAGAAGGAGGTCTTTTAGAATCTATTGATTAGCTTCAGGTGGCCAAGTGGTAAATCTCGTACTTTTCACCCCACCCCATATGTGCTGGTCTATTACAGTAGGTAATATGCTCTTGTGACCTTGAACATATTTCAACATCTAGGTGAACTGAGGCAATATAAAATTAAGGGTTCTATGCAGAAATACAATGGAATTTCTAAAGTGGAATTGCATTCATGACCTATGAGTGGATAGTTTTATATTTTATCCGCTCTGCTAACTCACCTCTGAAATATATATTAAAAGATGTTAAAGATTAAAACAGTAAAGCATCACTCTGAATGCATTGTTATATTGAGTTTTGTCCCTCTGGTTTCTAAGTTCAAATTTCACAAGAGCCAAATTTGCTAAGCATCCATCTAATATCAGTCAATGAACTAATATAATTCAATCAACTATAAACTGCTCTTCTATGAAAATTAGTCTTGTACACTTGTAAGAAATCAGTATTATATAGTCTGAAAACAGCCATAATGTTTAGCTTTCATCTAGTGAGTTGTATGTGTCTTGGATTCAGTTCCCAGCTAGAATCTTTTCATTTCTTTGACACAAATGATTCAGGAAAGAAAAGTTTAAACAGACATAAATGAAGAAAGCTTTCTTTTTTTAATCAGCAAATGTTATAAATTCAGCAGTGGCTTATATCAGCCCTAGAACCTAACTATTTCATTTTATCAAAGTCAAACGATGAAAGACAAAATTCACCTTGGTAGGACCTGAACTCAGAATGTAGAAAAATATGGCTAAATACTGCAAAGCATTTTGTTTCTAACAATTTTGCCATCCAAAACAACAACAATAATAATAATAAAAGCCCTTTCAACATTTGTAGATTTGCATTAGCTGTCAAATAAATTTCAGATTGCTTGTGAACTTTCATTAAATAAACATATGCCATTGATTTAGAAATTCTAAATTTGGTTCACAATTCTTCTGATAGCTTCAAATCAACCAGTCAACCTGACTCTGTTGTTTTGTATTAACTGTCCTTGAAGAACAGCACACTTGTCAGTTCAATTTGTATGGTAAACAAACCCCTCCAAGGGCTGTAGGGTGTAGGAGAGAAGATGGAAGCAAGGTGGAGTTGGGGGACTATATTATTGGGTTTGCTCAACTTGAAGATACTTATAAATGCTGGAAATGCTTAAGAGTATTTGTAGAAGAGAGGGAGGGGTTGAATGGTAAAAGTGACATAAAAATCTTTTGAAAAAATTAAAACAAACATTAAATATTTATATTTATATTTATATTTCATCT